>NC_133450.1:196074264-196376998 GCF_048565385.1 Saimiri boliviensis | reverse complement strand
TGGCTCAAGCCTATAATCCCAGCACTTTGGGAGGCCGAGGCGGGTGGATCACGAGGTCAAGATATCGAGACCATCCTGGTCAACATGGTGAAATCCCGTCTCTACTAAAAATATGAAAATTAGCTGGGCATGGTGGCACGCACCTGTAATCCCAGCTACTCATGAGGCAGGAGAATTGCTTGAACTCAGGAGGCAGAGGTTGCGGTGAGCCGAGATCACGCCATTGCGCTTCAGCCTGGATAACAAAGGCGAAACTCTGCCTAAAAAAAAAAAAAAAAAAAAAAAGGAGAGAGCTCAAGAAAGAAGCTTGAAACTTCTTCTTCTTCTTCTTCTTCTTTTTTTTTTTTTTTGTCATACCTCACAGGATATGCTGAGGATTTCAGAGCTGCCAGGAGTTGAGAGAAGTGAGCCAAAAAACTCATCTGAAATGTTTGGACAGATGAAATCAAAGGCTGCTGATTTAATGAGAGGCACACAGCAAATATACTGTAAAATAATTAAATAGTAATTGAAAATACCTATTTGAAAGTTTGATTATAATCTGAGGAAACAACAAAAGCAGCCAGATAACAATAAATGCATTTCCAAAGCCTGTTTAATTCTACCAATGTACCTTAGTAAACTTTTAATGCTTTACACTTTTCAGAGTGAAAGTAGTGTTTTGGGAAACTTTGGGGGTACCTGAAGTTATTTTACTTTGTGTTCCATAGGAATGGGTTATTTAACCTATATTTTAGAAATGTATTTAATTATTGTATTAAAGTCATTATGTCATATTTTACAAAACTGATGAAGGTAAAAATGACATTTTTATTACATGAATTCAAATTATAAACTTACAGGTGTTTCAGGTAGCTGTGTTCTATATAGAATATTTCAAAATATTGTCTTGAAGCTTAATGTAATTGAAAATTGTTTCATGAATCCTTTCAAAATGAAGGCACTAATTTGCATAAAATATAAAGCCATATATATATATATATATATATAACCACATATAAAAAAGGATAAAAATGCTCTAGACATGATATAAGAAAGTCAAAGATCCAGAAAGTAGCTGGGAATTTCGAATATACTTGGACAAAGGCATCAGTCAGCTAATAATGGCACTTTTACATGCCCAGGCAATGAGAATATTAAGAACTCAAATGGCCAGAAAACAAATTGTTTCCTACTTAATGAAATTACAGCCTGTGACAAGGCTCTCCAAGGATATGATCAAGAAGACAGAACAAAATGAGCTGAGATCAAGATATATGTATCAGAGAACCTTCTGAAGAATGTACTGTCTAACTTGTGTTCTACAAAGCTCTGGAGTAAGTTTGGCTTGCTCATCTTTATCTGTGTGTCCTTGAGCATGTTACTTAATTTCTCTGTGTGCAGTTTTTCCTTATTATTATTATTTTTGGTATACCTTCAAAAGCAGAAAAATAATGTCTCACTCACAATTACCTTGAAAGATTACATGAGATAATATAGCGCATGGTAAATATTGTCATTATTATGATGCTTTAGAGTGTTTAGTATAAAATCCTGGCAAAAGCTCTTTAAGACGATTTTTTAATATTCTGACATTGATTTCCCCATAGAAAAAGCCTATTTAGGAAAATATAAGAAAAGCAGAGGGAATAAGGGGAAGTGATGACAAGTAGGAATTTTTAGGATGGCTTTCTTCCGAGTCAAATAAAATCATCATAGAATGATCAGAATGATGTGACATGAGCCAAAACCAACAGGAACAGCTTAATTCTTACTAGAGTAATAGAGTAAGCAAATAATTTAAAGTTTTCTTATATGATAAAATTTGAAGATTCCAGACTAAAAAGTAAACAAATAAAAAGAGAAAAAAGAAAATTATTAATAAACCAACAAACCAGACCCAATGTCATATATGGTAGTGGAGATTCTAAAAGTCATAGACATCATGGGATAGATGGCCCCATGTTAAAATAGGAGTTAAGATAAATTTGGTAGTGGAAATTTAGAAAGATATTTCACAACACAAAAATTATTTCACAAGGAAAGAATATTGACGTGTCCATGTTAAAATCTCTAACTTATTAAGTACTGTTATCAATCTCAGTTAAGAACATGCATTTCTGCATTTAAAATTTGATGTTTTTTATGCAATCTCCCTGAAGACATAATCTTTTCTTTTTAATGCCAAGAGAAGTTCTTTTAGTTTTTCAATCTACTTTTTTGTTCCTTCGTGATTTCTTTGTAGCAATGTGTAGTTTCCGAAATGATGTAACTAAAAGCATTGCTTGATTTACTGAACTAGGATAACATATTGTTTTATTTCTTTAAGCTAGAAATATTTCTAGGGTGGAAAAAAGCCTCTAAGAAACAGGTCTAGCAGGAAACGTGTTCATTATCACTGAATTTATGACAAATTATTTGTTAATGCTGATCAAAATATCTGTTTTCTTCACAGAAAACATTACAAGTAAAAATGTATCTAAAATATGAGATGTTTCCAGCTGGTTATACTACAATGTTCTCTTGAAACCTTGCAATGAAGAGATATGGGGTCAATTTTTCTGTGTTTCAACTCCAATGCCAACATACAGTAGCTATGTGACCTTAAATAAATGACTCTATCCGTGCCTCTGTTTCCCAATCTGTAAATGAGGTATCTACTTCAAATGGTTATTATAAGGATTAAATGACATATGTGAACAGATGCAAACAGTCCATGACACAAAATAAGTACACAACAAATGTTGAATATCATTATCACTTTCGTAATCAAAAGACAATTGTTATTTCTTCAAGGTAAGCTGCGGCTCTATTGCCCAGGCTAGAGTGCAGTGGCATGATCTCACCTCATTGCAACCTCCGTCACCCTGGCTCACACCATTCTTTCACCTCAGCCTCCAGAGTAGCTGGAACCACAGGCACACATCACTATACCTGACTGATTTTTGTGTTGTTTGTAGAGACAGGGTTTTGCCATATTGCCCAGCCATGCTGGTCTCAAATTTCTGAGCTCAAGCAATCCTCCTGCCTTGGCCTCACAAAGTGCTGGGATTATAGGTATGAGTGACCACATCCAGCCCAAAATTGTTTTTTGAATGACATTAAATATTTTTCTAAATTAGTTCATTGCATTGTAATATAATTTGATGAACCCTAACGTATTGAGTCTTAACTAAATTCCATGGCTTACTAATACTTCCCTAAATTTTATTTAAAATATTATACCTTATCATTATTGCTGCCATATTACTGAATAGCTATAAAATGTTTCTCATTTTTATATTCCACCTTCCTTCATTTACAAATAATGAAAAAGTCATTTCACATGTGAAGCAAAAGCAAAACAAAGCAAAATTTAGATCATGTTTAGAAATTTATCTTAGTTAAAAATTGCTGTGACTGTGCAGCTACAGCCTCTCAATATTTCAGCGCTCTAGAACTCCAGCTAGGCAATTTGAAGTTAACAGCAGTAGCTAGAAATACAATTAAGCAAAACGGTTCTGCTTATAGTCAGTTACAATCTCTCTTTATTTCTCCCTCTCTGTTATACACACACAAACACATTTCATGCATGTCTTTTTCTTCCCACTTCTAAATATCATCAGGGGAACTAAGTACTTAAATAATTAAGCATTTTTGTCAAGTGATCTTTTAATTCATTACTTTCTTCCCAGAACTCTAGTTTGTTAGCATATATAGAGATGTTCATTGACTAATGAATTATTTCCCTCAGGTATCTGTGTGTGTTCATGTGTAAGTGGAAGTCCATAACAATTTCTTTCTTTTTGTATATCATTTTGACTATTTTGTGAATTCTATAGTGTGAAGTATAAAAGAAAGATAAATTAACATATTTAGCAATATTCCTTAAATGCCATGTTATGGTTAAACTTGATTAAATTCTGACAAGGCTATGAATTTAATTATATTTAAAGGTAAATTTCTCTCTATGTATTAAAAGAGGAATACGAAACACAAGTGACTTTTATTATTCTCATCGCTATTTTAGTTTTTTCAAAAAAATTAATAAGCTTTACTTTTTAGAGAATTTTTAGGTCCACAGCAAAATTAAGTGGAAAGAACAAAGTTCTTACATACCCCCTGTTCTCGCACATGTGCAACCTCCTCCACTATTGACATTCTGCCCCACAGTCATGCATTTGTTACAATGAATGAACCTACAGCGTTACCTCATTATTACCCAGAGTCCATAGTTTACATAAGGATTTGATGGTATTGTACATTCTATGGGTTTTGACAAATGTTTAATAACATCTATCTACCATTAGAGTGTTTTAGTTTTGATTTATGGAAAATGACTTTCAGGCTGGCATGGGGACTCTTATCTGTAATCCCAGCACTTTGGGAGGCCAAGGCAGGCTGATCACTTGAGCTCAGGAGTTAGAGACCAGCCTGGGCAACATAGCAAAACCCCATCTCCACCAAAAATACAAAAAATTAGCCTGATATGGTGGTGCGAGCCTGTAGTCCCAGGTGCTTGGGAGGCTGAGGTGAGTCTGAGGGGTAGAGGCTGCAGTGTGCCCAGATTGCACCACTGCACTCTGGCCTGCGTGACATAGACCTTGTCTCAATAATAATGGAAAAAAAACAGAACTTTCAAAGTTTACACCTATATATTTTTCCATACCCTCAGGACTCTGGACATTTCACTTAACACTGTAAATTCACTCTATTGCCACTACTGAGGACTTCTGATGGAGCATGAAAATCCAAGCCTGCTTTATGATATTAACCTCTGAAGCTCATAAACTGCTTAAAACTCTAGAATGTCCAGATAATTAACTATTATCAAGTAAAAATGCCACAATTTAGTGTCTTAAAACAATATTGATTTGTCACTTCCAAGATTATGTGAGCTGAACAGGAGGATCTTCTGTTGACTTGAGTTCATTTATTGGCTGAGTTAGGCCACAGAGTTGTCTGAACTGGGAGATCAAAAATGACCTTGCTCGCCAGGGGCAGTGGCATGTGCTTGTAATCCAACCTACTTGGCAGGCTGAGGCAGGAGGATTCCTTGAGCCCAAGGAGAGTTCAAGACCAGCCTGAGCAACATAGTAGGACCCCATCAAAAAAAAAAAAAAAAGCTACCAAAAACAAACAAACAAACAAACAAACAAACAAACAAACAAACATGATCTTACTCAAAAATCTGGCAGTTGTACCTGGCTGTCATCTGGGACTACTCAGTTATCTTTCACATGGACAGTCCTACTTTATTAGGCTCCATCAGTTTCCTTACATAGCGTTCTCACTGTGGCATCCAAAAGAGCAAAGGCAAAAACGGAAAGATGTTTTGCGAGTTAAGATCTAGAACTCTCACAACATCACTTCTGCTAGATTCTATTAGTTACAGCAAGTATTTGAATCAGTCAAATTTAAGAGACTGGGAAACAGACTTCCAAATTTAATGAAAAGAACGGCAAAGTACCTGTGGCCATTTAAATCTACTGTTATGTTTTGCTCCTGAAATTAAAATATCTTTAGAATGAGCTTAGGAAAATAATTTTGCAAAAAAAAGGCCGAAATTTTCAATGAATTTATTTAAAAGAACTCATACATTGTCAACTTCTTGCTGACTGTAAACTCCTTAATCTGTGATTGCTGCTACCTTCACATTTCTCTATCTTCTGTTTCATACAGTTTTTGAGACAGGGCATGCTTTGAAAAGCACATTTTCAAACAATTGATGTTTTATAAATAACTGATTAAAACATTTCTTTAAAATTCTTTTTTTAAAAAAAATCATATAACTTCAAAATAGCAAATGTTGAAGCTTCTCTACTCCTCTCAGGCCAAAGAAACTCCAACAGGCTTTTAGTTCTAGTTAACCCCCAAATATTAATAAGTAAAAGTAGCAACAGTATTCAAAAGTGATTTATAAATTCAGTAAAGTATGTTTGAGATGTTTAGTGACTTCTTTCCAATAAGAAGCTTTCAATTTAGCTATCTTTCTCAAGTTGGACAAAAATGATTGTCTGCATTGGGGAACATCACAGAAGATGCTATCTGAAATAAAACGTTCAGCACCCTCATTGAATGTCAGATGTCACTACAAATGAATTAATATATACTATCAGTATGAGCTAAAAACCTGTTTTGTTTTGTTTTGATTTTGCAAAATTAATGTATATTTATATTGGCTGGGCACAGTGGCTCATGCCTGTACTGCTAGCACTATGGGAGGCTGAGGCAGGTGGATCACTTGAGGTCAGGAGTTCCAGACTAGCCTTAATAAAAATGCATATATATATATATGTATATTTATATATAAATTGCGAGAATGAGACCGTGGTTTGGAATCTCAGCCAAATGTTTAATATTTGTGTGATTTAGGGCAGTTCTATGACACCTTTAAATTTAGTCTGGTCACCTGGAAAACTGGAATGACAATGGTTACCACAACATCAAGTAGGCTCAAGGAATAAACCAAGATATCTGATGTAAAGATCTAATCAGCATGACTGGAACGTCAGTCACTGTTACTCGATTTTTCATTGTTGTTGTTAATACTATATTTGTATTATTAACCCTCAGTTTAGAGGCAATCGATAAATTCTGTTAGGCCTAAAGTATAGACAAGATAAAGGAAAGTAAAACTAAACATTTAAAAAGTATATATTTTAGTTTTTTATTTTGTTTTATATCCTACTTGGAAAACAATTCACTAATTATAGTGCTAAGCTAATTATGTAGATTAATCAGTACTATGTATCAGGCAGTGGTTTCTGAATGATAACAGCATGCCTCAGGTGGCCTAAAGCATACCAGGCTGAAGGCTATCAATTTTACCACCTGAGAAGTTTACTAATTAACCAAAAATGCAGAGCCTAAAGTGGCTGCTCCATTACTGCCAATGAGACTAACAGTTGGGTTCTTAGATTTATTAGCCTGCAAATGGCTGACTGTCAATTCCAAAGCACCCACTGTGCCTTCTATGTGCAAGGTTTTTTTTTTTCCCTAGTATTTATTTGTAATGTAAGGTCAGGTAATCATGAAAGAAAATCTATTAAAGCGATAATAGAAATGTTTGGGCACCAGAATCGGATTTATCCTTCCAGAAAAGCCACTGTATTTTCATTTAGTGGCCTTAGAAGGGTTAGGTAAAGCATGTTTCCCTACGTATACATTGGCTATAGATAGTTTCTTTTTATATTGTAGTGACAATTAGTACAGATACACTTAATGTGCCTACAATAGTTTTTACACATAATAATCAAGAATTTTTTTCTACTCTTTCTCATCCTTTATAATATACAAAGCCATTTAGTCAAGTGAAGAGTCCCATGTGAGAGGACTGAGTGTGGTATTCCTATTTTATTAATTTAATTAGAGAATGTGATTAGCCAATCTGCAACAGTATACAGTGTTATTTCTTCTGTGTAAAGCATAACTATATTTTCAAATTCCCATTTTCTCTCAACTGTATCAACAGGTTTATGACATTCTATTCAGGGCTAAGAAATTTATAGTGTTCAGCAGACAGGCTCTTGACTTTCATAATAAAACATTTTTTATTGGGCAGACAAGATGAACAAATATCATTTCAAACCTCACACTGCATCGAAAATGTTTACAGTGATACAGCAGTACCTTTCCTTCATTGTCATGTTCAATGATCCATACTATAAAACTATTTTATAGAAAAGTGTGCTTTAAAATGTTTCCAAGTCTGTAACTAAATCCTATCCTTTGAATGGAAAGTAATGTTCCTTTATTTCTATGCAGTATTATTTGGAATAATGAATTCAGTTTTATGAAGTGATACAGGTTTATTTGATGATCAGGAAAACTTGGAAATTGTAGTATTGAGTATAATCTTGAGAGACAGGTAAAAGGTGTGGACTTGTGTTACCTACATGGTTATCACACTTGTCATATAATACAATCAGGTTCTATAAAAAGGCCAGTAGCCGTATTAGACAACAAAGTGTGGTTGTTTTGTTTTCATTATGGGATTTTTTTAAAAAAATGATTATTTATTTATTTATTTTTGAGATGGTGGTTCGCTCCTATTGCCCAGGCTGGAGTGCAATGGTGCCACCTTGGCTAACTGAAACCTCCACCTTCCAGGTTCAAGTGATTCTCCTGCCTCAGCCTCCCAAGTAGCTGGGATTACAGGAAAGCACCACCACTCCTGGCTAATTTTTTTGTATTTTTAGTAGACACGGGGTTTCACCGTATTGGTCAGGCTGCTTTCCAACTCCTGACCTCACGTGATCCCTCTGCCGTGGCCTCCCAAAATGCTGGCATTAAAGGCATGAGCCTCTGTGCCTGGCTGTTTTATTTTTAAAGTGAATCTGTTAAAACTTCACTCCCAAGGTGGAATGGTATTGTAGAAATACAAAGTGCATACTTATTCTAGATTCCATTGTGTTATGTGATATAATTACCACTGGCTATATGTGACCAATAGAGCACTAATATGTGGCTTCAAGTTGAGAAGTGCTGCTCGTTTAAAACACACATTCAATTTTCAATACTGAACATGAAAAAGAAGACTGAAAATATCTCAAAAATAATTTTCTAAGTTTAATTCTTGATCCTATACATTTTGGGTCAAGAAAATTAAGTTATTAAAGTGGGTTTCACCTGTTTCTACTTACATTTTTAGAAAACTTAAAATTTTTCTACATTTCTAAAAAATTAAAATTATTTATTTGGCTCACATTACATTCCACTTGCAAGTGTGTGTGTGTGCGTGTGTGTGTGTGTGTGTGTGTGTGTGTGTGTGTGTTTCTATTGTTTATTTGCAAATTTTGCAATCTGTGTATTTCCCACAGGGACTGAGGGTTGAGGTAGATGGCTAGTGAAAAATCTGACATTGTAATTCTGTGTTGTCTCACAATTTCTTTCTATTCTAGAGGTTCGTTTTGTGACACTTATAGGAGAGCAAAATAGAAAAAAACTAAATGCTTAAAGTCTGCAAGATCTAGGGATAAAGCATACATTTTAAGTATATAATCAGTGTTACAGTTCACATGCAGTTGTCTGAATACCATATTTAAGTTACTATCAGAAATGACCCAAGGATGTGTTTCTTGAGTGAATGAATCACTATTGTAGCACGTGAAAAGGACAAGCCTGATATATCCATCCTGATGAACTGAATCAAACATATGTAGGTTAACACATGAAATGTTTGAACAGGCTGTGGAAAGAATGCTGGAATTCAGAAATCACCAATAAAATATACCCTAAAAAGGGAAGAACCTACTGAGTGGAATCATTGGAAGTGGACCTGACAATGACTGCTAATCTGAGAGAAGACTCCAAAAGCATTGTCAACGTGGGAAGTTGCGATGGCACCAGTTCTTTGCTTATGAAATTGACTAAAAAAATACAACCCCCCACACAAAAAAACACATACACACACCCACATAGATCCCACCCCACCTGCCCCAGGGCACTCATACAAACACAAAACTAGACATTCATTCTGCCTTTTCAGTATGATCTATATTCCAAGGCCACAACTAATTGATAAGGGAAAGAATATATAACTTCCAATTCATAAATTCAGATGAAATGACAGAATAAGAATAATAACCGTGGTTGGCTGTAAAAATAATCGCGATTATCCAACGCATCCCTTTATAATGATACTTTACAGACTTTCACATCAACAAGTGCAGTGTTTCTCCACTCTGAATTCAACCTGAAGCTCCTGTGGCTGTGCATACATTTCTTTTCACTTTTGGAATTCTAACACCACCATATGAACAAACCCCTCCAGTAGGAAGAAAGAGCTTTTCCTAGAGCAGCCAGCTGTAGCCAGTCTGGCAGCTGAGCTCAAATACCTGAGCTAGCTCAGCTGCAACCAGTTTGGCCTACCTCGGTAGAACCATACAGCTGACCAGAGGCTAACGAGCAATAATGAATAGTCATTGTTTTAAGCTACTTGGTTTTGGGATCTCTTAAGCATCAATAGATAACTAATTTAATAACCATTGTGAAATCTCCAATGAAATAATGGATCTAGGAAATAAATTATTCTGAATCCATGGATACATAATGAAAATGATGCAATAAATAACTTTTGAGGTATAGGTAGGAGTTGTGAATCTATGTACTTAAAACATAAATAATAATGGCTTAAAACTATAAATTGGAGAGGGTGGCAGTTACTAAACAATATTAGACAAATTGCAGTTCGTATGCACAAAGATTACTGTTCAGTAACAAAAATGAGCGGACTATGAATACATGTAAGAGGACGGATGCATGTCAGAAGCACTAGGCTCAGTAAAAGAAACCAGACACAAAAGACTGTGTCTATATTGTACACAAACTACATTCTGTAGAAGGCAAAACTATAGGGACAGAAGTCAGATTGATGGTTGCCAGATTATGAAAGAAAGAAGAGAGGATTAACTTCAAAACAGCAAAAGAACAGGTTATGGCAATTAAAATGTTCCATGCCATTTTCTTTTTTTTTGGCACTGGATACTTGAATAATATTCAGTTGCTAAATGTATCAAAATACAGAGTTAAATAAATGTGACCTCAAAAAAAGAACTAAACAATACAATAGTCAATGTTTCTTGCAGATTGTGATAAAACCTTACAGACAAGAGAATCAGCACAAAATTTAGCAAAATACCTATCTATTTAAAAGAAAAAAAGGGGGATGGAATTAGGAGAAATTGTGACTGAAAAGTTATTGGTTAACCTGGGTTTTTAAAGCTGGGTTGTTAGTATTTCACTCTCATTATTTTTATTATTTGAATTTTACTTTTTATATATAATAAAAATTATGAATTATAATTAATGGAAATAAAAAAGACAATGTCTGGGGTTGAGGTAAAACAGAAAAATATAGGACCTATAAAAACATACTAAGCTAAAATTCAGTTAGACATGGGATAAACAAGGTAGTCCCAAAAGTTGAAGGAAAAAAAAGTAATAATAGTACCAGCAAAAGTAACTTAAAAAAATAAATACTAAGTATTGACAAGCATGAGGGTAGTGGATACACTTTTTTAAAATTGTAGTAAAAAACAGACAGCATGAAATCTATCCTATTAACACATGTTCAAGTGTGCAGTACAGTGCTGCTAACTATATGTCTATTTCCATCGAGTGAACCTCTAGAACATTTTCATCTTGTATGACTGAAACTCTGTACCTATTGAACAGAAATCTCCATTTCCTCCTCCCTCTATCCCCTGGAAACCAGCATTCTACTTTCTGCTTCTATGAATTTGTCTACTTAGACCCCTCATATAAGTAGAATCATGCAGTATTCATCCTTCTGTGAGTGAATTATTTCACTTAGCATAATGTTCTCAAGATTCCTCCACTTTGTAGCAAATGAAAGGATTTCCTTCCTTTTTTAAGAGAGGAATAGAATAATACTCTTTGGTAGGTATGGCATATTTAAAAAGAAAAATGTATCTACCAATGAATACTAGGTTTTCTCGACTTCTTGGCTTCTATAAATAATGTTTCAATGAATGTGAGAGTGCAAATATCTTTTTGGAATCCTGTTTCTAAGGTTTATTTTGGATAAATACCCAGAAGTAGGATACAGAATCATGTGGTAGTTCTATTTTTAATTCTTTTTAAGGAAACTTCATACTAATTGCCATAGCAGTGTACATTTTACATTTTACATTCCATCAGGAGACCCAATTTCTCCACATCCTGTCAAAAATGATTTTCTTTCTTTCCTTCCTTCCTTTCTTCTTTCCTTCATCCCTTCATCCCTCTCCTTCCATCCCTTTCTGCATGCTTCCTTTTTTTTTTTTTATGAGCATCTAAACAGGTATGAGGTGATTTTGAATTGTATTTCTCTGGTGATTGGTGATGTTGAACATCTTTTCATATACTGTCGTTCATTTGTATGTGTTCATTAGAGAAATGTCTATTCAAGTCCTTAGCTCATTTAAAAAATTGGGTTATTTGCTCTTTTGCCACTGAATTGTAGAAGTTTACTATATGTTTTGGATAGCTCCTTATGAGATATATGAAATACATGCAAATATTTTCTCCCATTCTGTAGGTTGCATTTATACTCTGTGGATTGTTTATTTCTCTGTGCAGAAGATATTCAGGTTAATATATTCCCATTTGTCTATTTTAGCTTTTGTTACCTGTGCCTTTGATTTCATATCCAGGATATCATTGTCAAGACCAATGTTATGAAGTTTTCACCTTATGTTTTCTTCTAGACGTTTTATAGCTTCAGATTTTACATTTAAATCTTCAAGCCATTTTGAATTGATTTTGTGTGTTATCTAAGAAAAGGGTCCAGTTACATTCTTATGCATGTGGCTATCTGATTTTCCCAGCATCATTTGTAAGACTCTCCTTTTCCTATGTGTATTCTCGGCACCCTTGTCAAAGATCACTTGAATATATACTCATGGGTTTATCTGTGAGCTCTTGATTCTGTTTCATTGTTATATATGTCTGTATTTAAGCTAGAACCATGCTGTTCTGATTTTGATAGCTTTGTAATAAGTTTTGAAATCAGGAAGTATGATGCCTCCAGTTTCGTTCCTCTTGTTTTGCCTCTTTGGGTTTTTTTAACCATTTCACAGGAATTTTCAATTTTTTTTTTTTCTATTTAGAACAGGCGTCCCCAAACTATGGCCCACGGGCCGCATGGGGCCCCTGAGGCCATTTATCCGGCCCCCCCGCTGCACTTCAGGAAGGGGCACCTCTTTCATTGGTGGTCAGTGAGAGGAGCACAGTATGTGGCGGCCCTCCAACGGTCTGAGGGACAGTGAACTGGGCCCTTGTGTAAAAAGTTTGGGGATGCTTGATTTAGAATTATGTTTTCTGTACAAAAAAAGTGTATTTCCTATTTGAATGCCAAATAACTTTATGAAGAAATTTTTTTTCATGGATTGCACTGAATCTGTAGATTGCTTTGAGTAGTATAGATATTTTAATAGTTTTAGGTCATCCAACCATTAATATAAGATTTATTTTCATTTATTTATGTCTTTTAAAATTTCTTTCAGCAAAGTTTTCTAGTGTTCAGTGTCAATCTTTCACTTAATTAGTTAAGTTGATTCGTAAGTGTATCATTTTTTTGACACAGTAAATGGAATTTTCTTAATTTCCCTTATAGATGGATGATTGTTGGTATATAGAAATGCATCTAACTTTTGTACCTTTTAGATGTTGATTATTTTAAGCTGAAACTGTGCTAAGCTTATTTATTAGTCTAACGTGTGTGTATGTGTGTGTGTGTGTGTGTGTGTGTGTGTGTGTGTGTGGAATTGATGAAGATTTTTATATATAAGATCATATTATCTGCAAACAGAGATAATTCTTCTTCCTTTCCCTTTACATTTGAATGCCTTTTATTCCCTTTTCTTGCCTAATTGCTCTGGATAGGATTTCAGTACTGTGCTGAATAGTGCTCTGAGACAGACAAGACAGAAATCCATTCTTCACGCAGCTCTTCACAAAGCCAGAACACTGAATACACATTCTATGCTTCCCTTTTCTTCTTAAGGGAAAAACTGCCAAGCTGTATCAGTGTTTTTCTATCGTATTCTGGGTCCTCAGAAGCAGCATCAAGGTACCCAGATCTCTCATCTCTCTCTCTTTCTCTCTCTCTCTTTTTTTTTTTTTTTTTTTTTTTTTTTTTGTTGTTGTTGTTGTTGTTGTTTTTGAGATGGAGTTTTGCTCTCATTGCCCAGTCTGGAGTCCAGTGGTGTGGTCTTGGCTTACCGCACCTCTATGTCTCGGGTTCAAGCAATTGTCCTGCCTCAGCATCCTGAGTAGCTGGGATTACAGGCCTGTGCCACCACGTCTGGCTAAATTTTGTATTTTTAATAGAGACAGAATTGCTTCATGTTGGTCTGGCTGGTCTCGAACTTCCGACCTCAAGTGATCTGCCTGCCTCGGCCTCCCAAAGCACTGAGATTACAGGCGTGAGCCACCATGCCTGGCCCCAGATCTCTTTTTGTTCTCAGCCATCTCCAGGTATCTAGAGTATGCCAGGTCCTATAAATGCTCCAAGTCAGGCAACACAGAAAGAAGTCCCTTGGGGAGCCTCCCCAAAAGCTATACATTTCGATGCATGCTCCAATTATCTCCCTAGTGTAAAGCCAAGAGTTGGGCATTTTTCTCCAACTCATTTCATTCTGAACTAGGGAGGGAAACAATGGTGAGTAAACACCTCACAGCTTAAACGATTTTTTTTTTTTTTTAACTCTCAGTGATCCTAAATATGGTAAAATGTTTTGTCAGTGCTGAGATTCAGTGGAGACAGAAAACAGTACTTTGAGTATACCCAGGAAATCCTAAGTAGAGACATATTCGAGATTTCTCTTTCCCTCTCTATGGAGAAGTTTGGAGGTGGGAAGTGTGATATGAATGACATCATACTGTGGTAAGGGAAGGGACTCTGACAAAGGAGAGCCTTGAGTTTTCCTTCTGCATTTAATACAGCTGGATTTGCACCAGCCTAGTGGTACAGGAGCTTCTCATCTGGTTTCAAGATTTCTCACGAAGGAGATGGCTCCATGTATGATTTAGTCAGTGTTGCCATGGGACAGTAGGTCTAGGGCTTCCTATTCCATCACCTTGCTGATATCACCCCTGGAACACTGACATGGAATTATT
Organism: Saimiri boliviensis; assembly: GCF_048565385.1. NCBI lineage: Eukaryota > Metazoa > Chordata > Mammalia > Primates > Cebidae > Saimiri > Saimiri boliviensis. Next base: position 196,362,415 of record NC_133450.1, on the reverse strand, counting down.
AGGAATTTAGATAGGTAACGGCTCACTTTAAAAAAAAAAAAAAAAAAAAAACCCTTGCTAATGGTGAACACTTGTGAAATCTGTGATCCAGCAATTCCATTCTCAGATATATACACAAAATGAATGTGTACATACATGTAAAATGTTGACTGTAGGAACATCATTCACAAGTGTCTCAGAGTTAAAATAGGCCATAAACAACAGAATGTATATATAAACTCTAGAATTGTCAGAAAATGTAACCATATGTACTGCTGCATACTGTAAAATGGATCTATCTCACAGACATAATGTTGAATGAAAATAAGCCTGATATTGTATGAATCCATTAGTATAAAATGGAAATACAGGAGAAGTGAGTTTTGGGTAAGAGAAACTGAAACACTGGTTTCTTTGGAAAGATAGTATTGACTAGAAGAGAAACAAAGACGGGTCTGGTGCTGTATTTTTTTATCTAGGTGGTAATTACACTGACTCGTTCCTTTCATAAATATTCATCAGTTGTGTACTTAGAATTTTTGCATTTTGTTTTGTGTACATAATACCTAAATAAAAATAAATCTTTAAAAATTTAAATTTATTTGCAATGGAGAAGCAACATCAAAAGTTTGCTAGTGGTCAACATTGAAACCTTTTAAATATAGACTCACCATTAAACAATGAATATAATTATATTATAGAAGGCGTTATGGACTGAATGTTTGTGTTCATCCCCATTCATATGTCAAAATCCTGTCTTCAACGTGATGGTATCAGGAAGTGGGATCCTTGGGAGGTCATTATGATAGCAGCAGGAGACAAACAAATGCCTAGGCAGATAAGGGCAGGTCCCAGTGAAACCTGACCATCAAGGTAAAGATGGTTTAAAGCCTGGCTACAAGTTTCGGATAAAACCATGGACCACACGAAGAACATGTCTTCCCATTTGATGTGATTTTCTCTGATTGATGCCCACCCTTCACCTATATTACAAATACCTACTCTTTCCTAATTGGTTTTCTACAGTGTTGTGCCCATCTTTGAGTGGTATCTTTGCTTTAACCTTTTTTGCATACTAGCAAACCAATCAGCATGCACTACCCATTCTGAGTCCATAAAAAGCACTGGACCTAGCCACACTGGGAGAGAGAAACCACCCAACTTGGGGGTAGGGGATCACACCCCCTCTTTTTGCTGAGAGCTGTTCTCTAGCTCAATAAAAATCTTCTTCACCCATCCTCACCCTTCAAATTATCAGTGTATCCTCATTCTTTTTTCTTTTTCTTTCTTTCTTTCTTTTTTTTTTTTTTTTTTTGAGATGGAATCTCTCTCTGTCTCCCAGGCTGGAGTGCGACTCACTGCAACCTCCGCCTGCCAGATTCAAGTGATTCTCCTGCCTTGTCCTCCTGAGTAGTTGGGATTACAGGTGCATGCCACCATAACTGGCTAATTTTTGTATTTTTAGTAGAGATGGTGGGGGGTGGTTTCCAACGTGTTGGTCAGGCTGGTCTCGAACTCCTGACCTTGTGACCCTCCTGCCTCGGCCTCCCAAAGTGGTGGGATTACAGGCATGAGTCACCTTGCCTGGCTATGTATCCTCATTCCTTTTGTACCTGGGACAAGAGTTCAGGAGCTGCAGAACATGGGAACAAGCTACAACAGGGGCGAGCCACGTGGGTGGTGTGTCTCCAGTGACCAACCCAGGGCTGAGAGAGGCCTAGATGGCAGGTGCACACTGCTGGCTGTGGAGATCCCTGGTAGACAAAGTGTCTGAAAAAACCCAGTGTCAATTACATAAGGGGGGTAAAGCTCTCTTAATTGAATTAGTGGCCTTACAAGAGGAGACAGGTGAAAACTAGCTTGATGCCTCTCTCCACTCTGCCATTTAGAGATGCAATGAGAAGACAGCCATCTGTAAACCAAAACAAGGGTCTTTATCAAGAATTCAAGCACGCCTACATCCTGACTTCAGACTTTGGCCTCTGGAACTGTCAAGAAATAAATGTGTGTTGTTTGAGCCACTTAGTCTGTGATATTTTTGTTAAAGCAGGCTGAACTGACTAAGACAGAATGTAGTTGCTTAATTTATGTTTTAATGAATAAATTTAATAAATATCTTAATATCTAAGAATATAAAAGTGAAAAAGCACAGTGGTGTGATATGATGAGGCGTTAGTGCTAATTTATGCATCTGAAGTAACAAAAGATCAATCAATACAGTCTAAAAATGAATGATCAAGTAAAGGAAAACTCATAAAAACACCAATATCTTAAGATACTTGCAGTTAAATTTCTTAAGCTTAAAGGAAAGTTTTAAATTAATGTCCCCAATTATGAAGAAAACCCTTTTTTGAAATGGAGCAAATTCTCCTATTTCACTTGTCTTATTTCCTGTAAAATTCAATTACATTTAATAATAATTTTTATATCAAAAGTAGCAAATAGAGTATTGCCTTTCTTTAAAAAAAATCTATTCCTCTATCTGTATATAATATGGAGATGTCTTAGCTAATGTTCTCGTATTTATTTTCATTTTTTCACTTTTAAAATATGGGCATACATGCACTATATGTATATTAACACACGTATACACATATGTGTGTATATTTAAATGTCATGAATAGAATAATTTGCACAAAATTGGTAGGCTTTTATTAGAACAGTCTGTGTCTTTAATTTTAAGTTACTTTAGTTTTAGATAAGAGGGTAGAACATCCTATTAACGTATTTGTGAATTGAGAGAAAAAGCTACCTGTATAATACATCATACTATAAAGAGAGAATTCTCATAATTACTAGTATCAAAACACATAAATACTGTTTTATAATTCAATATAATAATAATTTATGCAGAATCTCTTCTCACCGGAGTTCTTAATGCTGTTTCCGAAATCAAAGACTTTGCTTTATAAACTCTCACAAAGATATCAGAGTCTTTACACGGTATGCTTTCTTCATGTTGTTTCTCTATTCATTGTCTGTTTGCTGAATTTCAAGCCTTTCTTCAAGACTCTTCTCAAACAAAAGTTCTTCTCTGAAGCTTTTCCTAACTCTATTAGATGAATTAATCATTTTCTTCTTTTTACTCCCCAAAGGCTTTGTACTTACCTCCTTGATTGTAATGAGATTTGTGTAGTGTCTAGTAAACAGTAGGCCTTCGATAATGGTAATTACTTTTTGTATTTTGCACAAGAGTACTTGTTTCCCATTACCTATACTACACATTGTTAAAAGGTCTTTCTCCCCTGCTCCTCTGTGACCGCTTAATGTCAGTCTTTTTATTTCCATTGCTTAACCTAGCACATAGCCGGTTATTCGATAAATGTTTGCTCAAAAGAAAAGGAAATTCATGATGAATTTACCGAGTGATGAAAGAAGAAATTTATAGAAAATGGGTCACCTATATTAAATGACTCCACTCTTGAAAGAAATCTGATAGAGGAAAAAATGTTATGTTGAAGGGTTTTTTTTTTTTTATAAGGAACAATGCATTATGGAGAATGCTTTCCCAAGTGAAAAGAAAAAAAAAGAAGGTTACAATCTCTAAGAACATGGAGTAAAGCAATCTGATTGCTGTTGTTATTTCAACTCAATTTAATTCTGTAAAACTGAATTGATTGTCCATGTTGGTATTGTGATATTTGTTAGGATAGGCAGAGAGCCAGACATGAGCAGGAGAGGGGAGCCCCTGAGAAATGGGAGGTCTGGGGAATCTCACAGCCCATCAACCAGCAGGAAACAGATATGCCGAATGTGAGCAGAGGGGAGGGGAGGAAAATACGTTTGCAGGAAAGAATGCCTATTATTACCCAGTAATTGCTCATTCTGGTGTTAACTTGTCAAAATGCAGCTATTTGCTGATAAGGAGGGCAAAGAAGAAAGGCCTATAGGCAGGCCTCTTAAGTAAAATTTAACCATTGTACCTTCTTCCTGGGATGGCGGTAATGAGTAACACTGTCCTAGAAAGGATTTGAATCCCGTGCTGGTCTGCACATGCACAGTGGTAGTAAGGGCCAGTCCCACAAGCCTGGGGCTGGAGCTAGGTGAGAACAAGGCAGAGACCTAAGACAGGAGTGGGTAAACCAGACAAAGGAAAAAGGTGGAAGCTTAAGACAGAGGCAAGAATTTTTAAAAGTCCAACATAATAAAAACCCAATGCAGAGCCATCAAGTTGCGGGCTTATTCCATCACCTTGGGGTCAGCCTGCTTGGCTTCATCTTTGCAGAATGTACTGTCCCTTTAATGTACTGTCTCTGCTCGCTATTTTCTTTTAGTAAATTTTCTTTTTAGCTACATCAGTCTCTTGGGATAATGCTTTCTCCAGGTAAGACAAAAAACTAAGGATTCCTGCACTTTCCAATAATAATAACTTCAAAGTTGAATAATACCTATGTTTTAAAAATTCTTCTGGTTAGGAATATAAGACACATAAATAAAGGAAGCAAAAGTCAAAAATATAATAAGAGAGTACATTATTTGTATCATTCTCTTCTGCTTATTGGAATACAGAAGTTGATCAAGGAATACAAATTAAATTAGGCATAGACAATTCTCTTAACAATATTTTCCTATATCTTTTGCCATTCCTTAAGGAAAGTAGGATTAAAGAGATTACATTAATGCATACTTTATACAAACACGTATTTGTTGTGTATATTTCTATATGTATGCATGTCTATGTACGTATATCTGTACTTACTTATATGCCCATTTATAACTACCTAGCTGTTTAAGGTAAATACATGATAAACTTTGTGAATAAAGATAAACATTTTTTCAGAATCATATTTTTAGCTAATTACATACCTTTTATTTATTGTATACAATGTTATTTGTTGTGTACCATTAATCCATTAAATATTGTGGATTTGTTATTCCGAAATAACATTGTGTTGCTTCTATACAATAAGGTAATCCTTTCACTTATTGCTATCTTAATCACAGATCCCAAGTTGAATTCAAATTACACTCTGCTGTTAGGATCTAGGTGTCCAGAGAGGACAGATTAGTTTTTAACAAATAACCTCTTTTCCTCTCTGACAGGGCCGTGTGTTATTCAAATAACAGAGACAGAGAGCTCAATTTAGGAAACCAGGCTCACAAAAAGTATCAAATTGAGTTTGTTTCTTAAAAGTTTAAATCCTAGGGAATTTTCCTTTCATCTTTCCCTCATTTCCTTCTGCTGCAAATGAAAATGACTTATATCCATTTATTTGAATATACAACATCTGCTCAGGTAAGAAATAAGTGTTATTCCCTCTGCCCCAGATAGTTCCAACGAGAATGAGATGGAGTCTCACACAGGAATTTATCAGAATGTGCAGGCTCTGCAACTATCCGATCAGAGCAGCTGAAACACTCCTTCCAATGCTACTGCTTTCAGATTCTTTGCTGTGCTTAGAAGTCTTCCCAAAGCATCATGTAAATTAATCTACCCAAAGGCTATTCAGTCGACTCTCCCCTCTCATGTGTCTTTAGTTACTTAACTCTCCAGATATTTTATTCATGAACAGGAAGTGGATACGTTTCCTGCTGGATCTTAAATGATAGATCAAGTCACTGGAGATAAAATAACCACGTATTTTAACCTACCCAGAAAAGTTTGAGTGTATGCCTGTCAATCTGCTGTAATTATTAATAATTTCCTTTTTATGCTCCAAAGTATCTCCGTTTTTTTTTCCTTGTCACCCAGGCTGGAGTACAGTGCCATGATCTCAGCTCACTGCAGCCAGAGACGTCTTTTCTAGTCTACCTCTAGAGATTTCTATCCAAAACATGTCTATGCATTGTTACCAAATTAGAATTTCCTAATCAAAACCTGATTATGACATCCTCCTGCTTATAAAGATTAAAACCTTCCACAAAACACGTAGAATAAAACTTTAATTTTATTCATTGCATATGAGAATATAAATGATCTGACAACATCTAAATGCTTTCTCCTCCATTCCTATACTTCCCTCACACACACTGAACTCCAGACATGCTAAAATCTTGTGGTTTGTCACCCGTGACTCTTTCTGGTGCTGCTGCGTTTTTGTCTCCTGAAACTGACAGTGAAATCAATTTCACTGTCTGGAATTGCCTTCAGTCTCTTTAAGTTCTTTCTGATTTTTCTTTTTTTTTCTTTTGAAACAGTCTCACTCTGTCACCCAGGCTAGAGTGTAGTGGCACAATCTTGGTTCACTGCAAATTCTGCCTCCCGGTTTTAAGTAATTCGGTGCGTTAGCCTCCTGAGTAGCTGGGATTACAGATGTGAGCCACCACACCTGGCTAATTTGTGTGTGTGTGTGTGTGTGTGTGTGTGTGTGTGTGTGTGTATGTGTGTGCTTTTAATAGAGATGGGATTTCACCATGTTGGCCAGGCTGGTCTCAAACTCCTGACCTCAAGTGATCCGCCTGCCTCAGCCTCCAAAAGTGCTGGTATTGCAGGCATCAGCCACCATGCCTAGCGTGTTTCTTATTCTTTAAAACTTAATTCCAAAATTTCCTTTTTAATTTCCAAGTGAAGCATCTCCTTCTCTTTAAAATAATGGTATCATGCACATATTTCTAAGTCAAAAACTTGTGATATGACTCGATTTAAAATTTCTATTTTGTTTTTCACTCTAAGTTGAATGAATTGAGTGACTATATTATTTGTTGCTGACTTTTCCGGAACTCACCGTAATGTCTGATATGTGGAATGCTTAATAAATGGTTCCAAAACGTGAATAACTCTCTTTATTTATTTCTAATTATTAATCACAATGAGTTAACAGGGGAAAATATACAAATGACAGTTATCCATGCATATCCTGGGGGCTTTTTCTGTTTCAGTAGCTTTGGTTAAAAAAAAATAAAGAAATCAACAAAATAAAACAAATATATAAACTAAGCAAAGTTGTTTATTTTTTAGCTGCTCTCTTTGACAACGGTAATTTTTAGTTTATTATGTTTATTGTTAATCAATTCACAGTCTATCTGTTAAATTATTTTGAATGCTAAATATGGATGAATAAGCTGTCTTCATAATGTGTGGAACAAATGGATTTTTCCCTTTAATATCCACTCTGTAATCAAAGAATGAAAAATGTACCATTACTCACCAGAATTGCTAATAATGCAAATATCCTTGAAGTTAATCCTCAAGGAGAATATAAGCAGTTTGAAAATGAGTAAAGAACATCCATAGGAAACTCAGAAAGTAATTGTTAAGTCCAAAAAAATCATATGAAACTTTGAAGGTCTTCACTTATTATTACAGAAAAGTAAATTATTAGAACTTCATGTAGGTATCATTTTATTGTCTATTAATTTGCAACATTAAAAATCAAAGGTGATAATAAACTGTCAAGTAAGTGGCAAACCTGATGCAAAGTCTTGGTGGCAGGAAAAGTTGGTACCTCTTTTGAAAGTATTGTGGCAATGTGCTTTAAAAAAACATGAAAATTTTAATAGTTTTTTTCTCATTAAGTCTACTTTTGAAATGTATTTTAAAATCCAATCTAAAATGAAGCTTAAAATATGAATAAATATGCACTTTGGAGTGTTATAAGGTCTATGGTATTGAAATATCTCTGTGTTAGGCTATTAATTGTGAAAAATCAATTTCATAGAATTGTAACAAACCCATTGCACTGCAAATTAGGACTACATTAAGTCAGTTTCAGGGATAAGGAGAGTTAGAAATATAGAACTAATAATCTAGGTTTGTGTTTTATATGGTCATACCTTACAAAACATATATATTAGTTTTCTATTACTAGTGTAACAAATTACAACAAACTTCTTTTATATGACACAATTCTTTTTCATATGGCATCACATATGTATTTTTTCTTTTTTTCTTTTTCTTTTTCTTTTTTTTTTTTTTGAGACGGAGTTTCGCTCTTGTTACCCAGGCTGGAGTGCAATGGCACGATCTCGGCTCACCGCAACCTCTGCCTCCTGGGTTCAGGCAATTCTCCTGCCTCAGCCTCCTGAGTAGCTGGGATTACAGGCACGAGCCACCATGCCCAGCTAATTTTTTGTATTTTTAGTAGAGACGGGGTTTCACCATGTTGACCAGGATGGTCTCGATCTCTCGACCTCGTGATCCACCCGCCTCGGCCTCCCAAAGTGCTGGGATTACAGGCTTGAGCCACCGCGCCCTGCTAAAGTCTCTTTTTGATTACATCGGGTCTATTTGGATAATCCAGGATAATCTCTGTAAATCAGCTGATAAGCAATTTTAATTCCATCTGAGTAAAAATGATCAAACTAGAAAATAAGACAATTCCCAACTATGATGTGCTGTGAGAAAAACGTATTTGTGCTGACATGGATGATAAATTAACGGAGAGCAGGGGTAGAAGGGATAGAGACCAGGACCTAGTCCTGTCCAGAAAAAAAAAAAAAAATGTTTTTGAGATGGCTATAGTTGAGGTGAAACCTGAAGGAACAGAAGCCTGCCAGAAGAGAGAAAATGTAAATGTCATGCAGGTAGAAGAAACAAGGGAATAGAATGTGTAATGATGCAATGATTTGATGTAAGAGAGTGCAAAATGACCCAAGAATCAATTAGGGTGTGGTTTGGCAGAAACATAGGATGTCCTACCCCCAACTGATCGCTAAAGTCTGTGGCTCAATTACTAGTTCAAGAGAATTATAACCTTTGCAATAGCTAGTTTTATTTATCAACTTGACTGGCGGAGGTGCAGAGATTAGACATTCTTTCTGTGTGTATCTATGGGAGTATTTCTGGATGAGTTTAGCATTTGAATCTGTGAACTCAGTAAAGTATTTTTCCCTCCCCACTTCATCAAGGGCCTAAATACAAAAAGGCCCTGAAGCGGGAATTGATCCCTTATTACTTCCTGTCTGCCTAGTTAAGCTGGGACAATTCATTTTATCTTCTTCTGCCCTTGTACTCATTCTGAATTACATCACCCTACCTTTGTCCCCAGCCTGCAGACAGTAGATTGTGAAATTTCTCAGGCTCCACAATCTTGTGAGCCAATGTCTCATAATACATAAATCTACTGATTCTGTTTCTTTGAAGAAGCTTGACTAATACAACCTTCTTATGATATTTCACTAGCTTAACTGCCAATGATTCTAGTTATGTAGGATTTTATTGTATCTGTTTTTACATATCATCTTGTAAAATATTTTTCATGCCATGCTGATTGACCCATCAGTGGGTCATAAGATCAATGTAATTTGATACCATACATTTAGTAAAATAGAGTATATTATAAAATATTGTAAACCTAATAATTGTTTTTAAAAATTTCTGTTGGCTGAATATGTGTAAATGTATATGTATGTATGTTTTTACCAGATCATGATGTTGTAGGAGCCAAACTCTCCTTGGCTCTCTGAAGGTTTGCCAAAAAGTCGGCTTACAAAAGAAAGATACATTGGATAAAAAGTGTACAAATGTATTTAATGTGGGTACACAGGAGGCTTCAGAATGAAGACACAAAGCTACAGAGTAAATTGTTCATGTTTATGCCTAGCTTCAATAAAGTAAGAACAGCTATGTACAAATGACAGCCTGGCCAGCAAAGCCTGTCTGTCTAAATTCTTCTCAACACCTCTGCTTTCATTCTTTCCTTAGTTGTGGGGAAGGACTCTCTTTAGAATGGAGGTCTCATGACCTAGAGTCAAACAAGGTGGGTCAGATAATTTCTTTATGACCCGTCGTTATAAAGAAAGGTAGAGGGAAAATTGAAGTAATATTCTTTTGGCTTTATGACCTGGGGGTCAGACATATCATAGTTGGGAATTGTCATTGCATTCTGGTTTCTATGATCTGCCTTAAAGAAGAGAGATTCTAGTTTCTATGGCTATCCTAGGAGAGAATGGAACCCCGAGACAGGAGAATAGAAGATCAGAGAAAAACTTCTACTTGTGAGCCAGCTTCTGAAGCCTTCACTTTGGGATATTACTATCTCAGCCCCCAAATTCCCTGATACAAAACTTCTCCAAAAAGTTTGACAGTCCAGAAAATGGGTTGGTGGATTGTCATAAGCCACTGAACCAGTCTCTCAGTCTTAAGAATAGGCCAGTCGAGTTAAACAGTTACTAGTTGTGTCTCATTTCAGGCAGTGGTGCTGCAGATGGGCTTCCAGTAAAGTCAGGCCTCTATGTGATTTGAACAATCAGATATTTAAGGAAGACTTTCTATGGAAACAAAATAAAAATAAAGTTTAGTGGGTAGAACAGGCTGTAAACTCAGTTTTTTTTTTTTTTTTGTTTTTTTTTTTGGTCTAGAAGGCAGCCCAATCAAGATTTTTAGGTGTTGGGCTTGAATAACCTTCAGATGAAGTGACAGCAGATAATGGCAATCTGACAGATTTGTCCTGGTCTGCAGTTTGCATCAAGTATCTCTGTGAACTTTCTGAGTATCCTAGAAATCAACAGCCGTGATGAATGTTCATATATTAAGTTGCTATACTGATTTTTTCCAAAATTTATATCAAGTTGTCTAGATTCAGCTTGTAGGGCTCCAGAAAAGAAGTAGCTTTAATTTAAGTGATTTTAATTCAGAAAAATGGGGAGAAAATTGAAATATTCGCTTGGAGACTTGTAGCCAGAGAAGAAATCAGAATTTAATCCCAATCGCAGGCAAATAATAAAACCTCAGAACCAATGGACAAGGCTAGAATCTAATAAAAGGTGTATTATAGTTTTATTTTGAGACATAATTTTTCTCTTTCCAGTTTCTCATTTCTATGAAAGACAAATCATATTAGGACCAGTTTATTTGCAAAATATGTTTTAGTCTTATAATCCTCGGCCTGATTATTTGCATAAAGTGCAGCAAGAATAGTGACTGGCCATATAAGCTTTTAAAATTGGCTTTGCCGGAACTTTTCATAAGGAATTTCAAATTTGATTTTCAAAAGCCTCTTGAGGCTGGGAAGCCAAGCCAAGGATTTTCCATCAGTCTGTCTATAAACACCTGTATGAATTGGTTGGATTCCTCTTTTCTCAAGGTCCCAAAGAAACTTGAAACTTGAGATTCCTAGTCCTGTCAGCAAGTGACGTTCTTTACTTACCACGAGTCAGGAAGCTCGTGAAGGAGCCATGTATACAGAGTATCAGGCCAGCCTTTCCAAATGGCTTTTTATTCATTCTGTAAAGTCAATGCCAATTTTGCAAAGCAATCTGAGCATATATGAAAACGTGTCATTCCACTTAAATCCTTGGTAAAATAACCAGTGTCCCCAATTGTGTCCGGTTATAAAAGAAAACAATTGTTTATTGAACATTTGCAAAGAACTGTATCTTCATAAATTGTAATTAAAAGTAGTTTACAAATATTGGGTAAGTCAGGGATGTTGTTTTCTATGCTTCAACAATGTAAAATATTTTTATTATTTTTGATCACTGTCAAAATAAGTTTAAGAGCTGTTGCTTTAGCATCTGTGTATGGACAATAACGGTAATTCTTCAGAGATGAACCCGAACTACATCGTATTGGCCTCTGTGAAAATGATGGGCTTAGCTTTGTTCACATTGAAGGGATATTACCCTCTTCATCACACAATGAGTATGTTGTCTTTATATTATAGTCTGAAGGAGAAATTATTTATATGGTATCTGTAAAGAGGATAATTGCTACAGTTCATAGTAACTTTTGATTGACATGATAGTCACAGAAATATTTATTTTTTTCTATGTGGCTTCCAGAAACCTCAGGATCAAATATTGAATAATCATTCCAGGTATATAAGATTTCAGGGTATTTCACCTTCTAAATTTTCTTATGGCATTAATCTAATTTTTCTACATGTACAATATTTTTGTTTCTGTTTTTTTTTTACTGATTTAAAATTTATTTTTATCTTGCCATATTTTAATTTATAAACTGCCTTAAATAGTTTTTTACATACTGCAACCAAAAGGCATTAAGATACATGCTAAAGAAGAAACATACCTGCTTTCAATGATTTTCTTGATACAAAAGTATCTGTTAGAGGAGAAAAGATTTTCTAACAAAGCAAACAGCTTTTAAGTTTCAGGTATTTAAGTGAGCCACATAAATGTAGTTCATCTTTTAATCGAGTAAAATATATTTACTATTTGTTATTTGAGAAAATAAATGACTTGCCCAAGGTATTATAACTAGTGCATTACTGAAATTAGAATTAAACCAAGCTGTTTTATTGTAAGTATGGTGATTTATTGTTGTTTCTCAATGTGGGTAAGTATGTGTATGTTTAAATACTACTAAACAATTAAAAACTACTCCAAAATTAATTGATGTATTAGGAAAATAGTATTTGTGTATACATATATATATATATATATATATATATATATATATATATTTGTATGTGTGTGTATGTGTATATGTGTCCATACATACATGCACACATGCTTTTCTTAAATATTGATAAGACATTTATATTTTGCTCTTGAAACTCCAAATTGCATTTGCAGTGTTGATATAGCCTTCTAATAGCTATACATATATATTTTTAAATTTTTCTGACTAATCATTTAGTCAGAATCAAGCAAAGAAGTTGCTAGCTCCTGCCTTCCTTTGTAGTGCCTCTAACAAACCACAGATCTAACAATGTCATTCTACTTCTTCTTATTAGAAGTCTTTAATATCTCATTACACTCCAACTTTATGGTCTCTGCCTATTGCATTATAGTTTTACAGTTTCTTCTATCGTGTGATTCAGTGATGCAAATAGCTATATATCTCTTCTGATTTATCTTTTCGATTAGAATGGGCATTTTTATGATGAGTGTATGTGGTTCCTCGAAATACAACTACAAAACTAAGTTTTGTGCAGAGCATAGGTTTACACACTGGAATGTGTTATATTTATGTATTTGTGAGTTTTTTTTCCCTCTCTTTTGTGTGTGTGTGTGTGTGTGTGTGTGTGTGTGTGGGTGTGACAGAGTCTCGCTATTGTCTCCTGGGCTGGAGTGCAATGGCATGATCTCACCTCACTGCAACCTCCAACTACCAAGTTCCAGCAATTCTTCTGCCTCTGCCTCCTGTGTAGCTGAGATTACAGGTGCCCACACCATGCCTGGCTAATTTTTGTATTTTGAGTAGAGGCGGGGTTTTGGCATGTTGGCCAGGCTGGTCTTGACCACTTCACCTCAGGTGGTCCACCTGGCTTGGCATCCCGAAGTGCTAGGATTACAGGATTACCTTTAACACTACTTTTGCATATATTATTCTAAATTGTTTCAATTATATTTGCATAAAGGATGATTACATGTTATTAATAAAATTAAGTCATTAGAATTTCATTTCAATATATAAAATAGGTCCTATTCTTAGCATTTCTGAATGTGGAAATGTCTGACATGGGGGAAGAGGAGTTTCTGCTCAGAAACTTCTCAAGCAGAGACTTAGTTTGCCAGGACTGACAAATTTTTAATCAGGTAGTGTTTATAATGAATGGAATAGGACTGAGTGTTACTGACAAAGAAGTAAGACTAATTTCTTGCCAAAATCTTGTCTATAAAAAATTTTATGATTTCATTTGTAGAGTTTTTTGGATTACTTTTCCACAAAAGAACTAAAAATAAATATTAGTTTTTTTTTTTTTTTTTTTTTTTTTTTTTTTTTTTTTTTTTTTCTTTGAGACGGAGTTTCGCTCTTACTACCCAGGCTGGAGTGCAATGGCGCGATCTCGGCTCTCTGCAACGTCCACCTCCCAGGTTCAGGCAATTCTCCTGCCTCAGCCTCCTGAGTAGCTGAGATTACAGGTACACGACACCATGCCCAGCTAATTTTTTTGTATTTTTAGTAGAGACAGGGTTTCACCATGTTGACCAGAATGGTCTCAACGTTTTGACCTCATGATCCACCCTCCTCGGCCTCCCAAAGTGCTGGGATTACAGGCTTGAGCTACCGCGCCCGGCTGAAAATAAATACTAGTTTTTACAAGTGAACACTGAGTATAACAGTCTTCAAATGGAGGAGAAATCAAGTAACTAATACATACGTACTGTCTAGCTTAAAACAGAGCGAAAATACGTGCAAAAAATAAATATTGCAACATAGTTATCTGCAGAGATTTCTAGAAGTCCTTGTTACGGTGAAAGCCGTTTATTTATTTGTGTATCTCTAATTGAATTGAAGAAATTCTTGCATATAGTTAGCTTTTAAGAGGTTTTTCAAGACACAAAGGGTTGTTTAAAGACTACACATTTCTTATGTTCACATAATGTGTACCAATTTCTAATATGAGTAGATGGCATTTACCACTTGCTTTGGGTGGCATTCTCAAGACACATGACCCTAGGCAGATCCTGTCCTTGCAGGCCAGAGGGCTCTGCCAGCCTCAAAGGGACCAAAGCCTGGGCCTCCTTAAGCAGAAGCTGGGCCCCTCCACCAGCATCTCAGGTGAGTGGTTCTTCGCATTTCTGGTGGTATACTAAGGGTCTGGGTTTCAGTGCTGAGTTTTTCCTTGTTCGCTCAACATGACTCAGGGAATCCTTGCTGACATATTTCCCTGTGCTGAACTAATACAAATAAATTCAGCATGTTGCCAAATCTAATCATAATATCCAAGAGATAATTATTGAAATTTAAGAAGTAAATAAATTGCATTACAAATTACATGGAATTCAATCTTCTTTAATCAACTAAAATACTAATAGAAATATCATTTATTCACATACAGAATTAGTGAGTAGTAAACAAAAATTATGGGAAAGATGGCTTATTGGTTTTGGAGTTTCAGAAGACTATTTTCCAAACAAAGAAATTGCTCAGACTTATGAAACTTCTGGTTCTAGTTGGGGAGCAAAGAAATGTTGAAAGTCTCTAGCAGGTTTAAGTCAGACTGTCTGGCGTCTGTTACTGAACTTGTTTTCTAAACTGAGAAGGTACAGTCAGCTCTAAATGTTTTATTTACTCTGATTTGGAATTTTAAAAAGTCTTCAAAAGTCATAGAATAGCCAGATAGCATAGATTTTGAGGTGAGTTTTCTTTTTTCTTTTCCAACTTTTATTTTAGATTCAGAGGTACGTGTACAGGTTTGTTATCTGGGTATATTGAATGGTGCTGAGGTTTGGGATACAAATGATCCAGTCACCTCCCAGGTACTGTACCCAATAGTGTGTCTTGAGGGTGAATGGGGAGTATTAACTATAAATGAATAATTTCCAGCACCCTAGCCACTGAAGTAACACAAAGTTAAGGAATGTTTGTCCCTGGTTAAAAATAGTTTTATCGGCAATAGAAAACTTACATATAGTTAGTTGCTGGTGAACTGGTAAATGGATCAGAAAGGAAAACTAACCACTTTGAGAATAAGATCTATGCCCGGCTGCTCTTACTACATGTCAGCATTTGCTTACTGTTTCTCTGTCATTACAGCATTGAACTATTGATGTGCCCAAAGAAGAAAACCCACTTACAATCACTAAAGTCCATGATCATTTAAATATGAAAATGTAAAAAACCACTTACAAACCGCCAAATAGAAAGGCATTCAGAAATTATTAGTTTTTTTGCTAACCTCCTTTAAAACAATAAATTCTTCTCTTATTGGATGTCAACTATGTGCTCAAAGCAAATAGTTCAGGGCTAGATATTGGCCATGTTGTAGTGATAAACTTTGAATTCATAAGTCTTTCTATTGAAACTGATTATCACAAAACATGAAGTACATGTGAAAGTTTATGTTGCCATACAATTGTTGTTTATTTTGTATTACTTATGATTATTTTTCTTCAAGAATTTTCCACCTCTCCCTAACTCCCTCAAAATCACCAATCTTATTTCCTTAATAGATTAGAAAAAAACTGAGTTAAGAGAAGAATCTGAAAAATATGAAAGAGCGAACATTCAAGAGATGGAAAATTTATTGATATCCCCAGGCTGGCTCAGGGATGGCTTTAATTATCACTTTCAACATTTCAGTACCACAATCTGCTTTTCAGGAACTAACAGACAGAAGAGATATTCTGAAGAGGCTATATATACAAAATTATGTTTCACCTATGAGAATTATCTCTATACTACAGGCATAATTCTTCCATTCCTATTCAGATCACAGCCTTGACATCAGCACTGAAATCTTGGAATTGGTTTTTAATTATGATCTCCAGTCTTGGCATTAGAGGAATTCATTTCTCTTCCCTTGACCAATCCAAGCAAAATAGCTCTAATGTTAAGACAAGAGTATGCAATTATGTGCTCATGTGTATAACTAATATTATGATGTGTATCAAGATAATTTGTTTCTTTAAAATTATAGACTTTGCCAAACGTTATCATTATTACTATTTTCTTCAACTTTTATTAAAAGTTCTGGGGGACATGTGTAGGTTTGTTACATAGGGAAATGTGTGCATGGTGGTTTGCTGCACAGATCCATCACCTAGGTGTTAAGCTTGGTATACATTAGCTATTCTTGCTGATGCGCTCTCTCCCCTGGCTCCCTGACAGACCCCAATGTGTGTTGTTCCCCTCCATGTGTCCATGTGTTTTTATCATTTAGCTCCCACTTATAAGTGAGAACATGTGGTGTTTGGTTTTCTGTTCCTGCATTCAAACTTTCTTTTTTGTTTGACCTAATAAAGTAATATGAAATGTTATTGTAATTTATTATGAGCATGTGGAATTTCATGTCGTATTCCTCTTTAGTTTAAATTCTGTGTTCCATGGGGTCATATCTGAATTGATATCAATTTATAATAAATTCCTAGCACTGTTCACATTTTCATGTTGGAAAACTAATTCTTGTTTCTAGGATTATTATTTAAATAGTAGGACAAATATATCGCAAATCAGATCTTTTTTAGGTAGAAACTTGTTTGTGCAGAAGTTTATTACATGTCCTTTGGAAGTTCATTGTATATGTCTAGGAAATGCAACATGTCGGCCATACTGAAGCCATCCTGAAGTTAGCACACAATTTTGTTCTAATAAAGAGAAACTGCTCACCTCCAAACATGAACTGGAATACAAAAGAAACAATTTTATTTGATATGGATGAGACTTCTGGACATACTTTAACTTTGGATAAGAAAATATATTTGCAAGTTGTGCCAACATATTTATAAAGGCTATGTTGTGGTGTATTATAAGATAGGTACACAGAGACGTATTTGGGCATCTTGTTCATCTTTGGGACCGTCTTACACAGCATAATTCTTGGCACAATTTAGATACTCAATAAAAATGTTTGTTTCTTTTAATTGAAAAAGGAACTTGTTTTCTTTGTATACGCTGGAGAAGCATAATCATTAAATAATTTGATAACATTTTCTTGGAAAATTTATCGAGATAGAATTAGGTAGGGGGAATTAAATAGCAGGAAGATATCACCAAGGACCTTGAAATAACGTAAATGTTAGATGAAGAGGACCTAAAATAGAGAAACTATCTTGAAATCAATATAGATTCCCAAACTATGACAATACAGCCACAGTTCATGAGTTGGATATGAAAACCAAATAGAAGTAATTAAATATTAACTGAACTGAACACAGTAAATATTGTTATGCAGTATTATCTGCCAGTCTCCAATGCCTCTGAAGAATATGGACTTTCTTCTCATTACCAAAATCACAAACTACTTGAGTACAGGAACTGTCTGCTTATTCCATTATCATATATGGTTCATAATCATTATTCAATGATTTTTCAATAAATACATGAATAAAAAGTAAATAAAAATGTATGTACTATAAAATGTTTCAAAGACAAAAATGAAATTCAGAACAATAATGTTTTAGTGTTTGAGAAGATTCTCAGAAAAGCAGAAAGCATCACTTCTGTAGGGATAAGACTTCTATGTCAACATCGTTAAAAATAGCATTGTTTGCATCCTTAAAAATGTTCAGCAACTGGTATCCAGTGATGGTAGAGCTATTATTCCTCATTCATTCTTGGCACATGCCTTATACCTGTGGAGCTATGAGAGAAAATTCAACAACATTCCACTTTAATTAGCAGCAGAATATAATTGTCTTAAAGAAACTATGAATATTGCACTTCTTCTGCATTTTGAAAAGCTCCCATACCTGAACAAGAACAAGGGTTCTTCTGAGGCCCTTACACAATCCTTAGCTGATTAGTGGGATTGGAGTTCGAGGCAGCTGTGTGGGCAAATTGTTTTGCATCTGAATATGGATTTTTATGAGGCTACATAGCTTTTGTAAATAAACCTGAAGAAATTTTCCACCTGGGCTCTTAGAATATTGGGAAATTTCTTAGATGACAGTTCTTTTTGGGTTAAAATGTATTATTGCAAACTTGTTTTGAGACAAATCGTTGCTTTGGCATCATTCCATGAGTTTGAGAAGCATCAACTTTGAAACGAAGTGTTCAGCAAATCTGGAAAATGATAATGACAGGAAAGAAACATCACAAAATTTCTGGGGCAGGATAGAAACATGTTATGTTGGAAAAACATTGTCAGTGCACAGTGTACAAATGCAGCTTGAGTAGTTTTAATCAAGGAGATTGAAAGGGTATGGAAAAGCAGCGATTTGGGGAAAAGTGCCCAGATTCAGGAGTTAACTAGATTTCAAACACCCGCCTCAGGCAAACTACCTTCGTGATCAACTTAAGTAAATTTTCTTAAGAAACTTTTGCTTTTTATCACTACTATGAATACAACAGTTGTGAATATTTTTAAATTGACTCAAATTTTAAAAACATGTATTATCTCTGACTCACAATGAGTATCCAATAATTTGCATGAAGTTGTCCTCCTTAAGACTTTTTGTTGTTGTTGCAGAGTTTTGTTCTTACTGCCCAGCTAGAGTGCAATGGCATGATCTCGGCTGACTGCAATCTCTGCCACCCAGGTTCAGGCAATTCTCCAGCCTTAGCCTCCTGAGTAGCTGGGATTACAGATGCCTGCCACCATGCCCAGTTAGTTTTTGTATTTTTAGTAGAGATGGGGGTCTCACCACGTTGATCAGACTGGTTTCAAACTCCTGATCTCAGGTAGTCCACCTGCCTTGGCCTCCCAAAGTGCTAGGATTGCAGGTATGAGCCACCACACTCGGCCTGTAAGACTTGCATGATGTTTCTGTGATGCTCATATTTGAAGAGCATAAACCCTGCTTGGCACATTAGTCAAGAAGTATTTATCATCTCTCTACTGGTTACATCCCAGGGTACCCATGTTACCCAGAAGATGTGAGTGATTTCTTCACTAGCATGAGGCTTTTTTACTGATTTATGATTGTCCCTTGTTTTAGTTTGGAAATGTTTACTTTAGCTTAGCTCATTAATATCTTACAGATGGATTATTATAGCTATAGAATGAGAAGATAACTGGTATGTTTTTCCTGTAAACATTTACAGACATATGCCCACAAATGCTTTACAATGTAATCTTAATGTTTGCTTAAATGAAACAAGCAAAAAGAAGGTTATATATGTTACGATTTTCAGTTTTAACAATTATTTCACTAAGTTGTGCAACTTTAGATAAGTTGTATTATCTTTCTTATTTCCTTATTTTCTATTTTTTTCATGAAGTGTAGCGAAAAGTGTTAGAAACCTTAACCTGAGATAAGAGATAATGCTTTGTATTAAGAAGGTCTAAATGTTAATTCAACCAAATCCAAGGGATCCATGACTCAATTTATTTTATAAAAAAAGAAAACCTATTACCTAAGTATTATAAAAAGAGTAAGGAGATTTGTTGAGCAAAGAAAACGGTAATTGTTTGAGTTATTTTAAATAAACATTAGCCAAATAAAGCAACAATTACATGACATAATATGTGAAATCAAATAAATTGAATTAAATTGTAAAAGTGCCTAATGCTAGAAAGAAGGTCTGGAGTCAAATCGGTCTATATTAAATAAGTCTATTGTTAATCGTAAGTATTCAAAATTTTCTTCAAAAAGGTTTTCAAGCCCCTTAGACGATGTTAGAACCCTCTATTAATAGGTGTTCTCATAAACTATATTACTCTGTTTTTTTAAGAGTATGTGTTTCTACTCGTATTGATCATTTAATTAATATCTGTTCTTAAGAGCAGCCTAGAAGTTCCATTAGGTAGGACATTTTTTTTTCTCCCTCTCACAACTATATCCCCAATAAGTGCACAGCATGTGACACACTGAAAGAGCATCAGAAAAATGATTATGTAAACAAATGAATTAAGATAAATGGATAATAAACACAACAGAAAAATCAAGTTAATTTTGGGTTAGGAAAGGCTTCTCAAAAGACATAACTCTATTTTGTTTAAAATGAGTAAATACGTCGCTTGGGAAAAAGGGGACTCAACAATATCAGAGGCAGAAGAGTCAGCATAGGCAATAGCCTGCAAATAAAATATTAATGTGTTATTATTGTCAGAGCATGGAAAGAAATGGAAAAATAATGGGACTCGGCCAAGGCTTATTATGGCCAGCACACTGGCAGTTTATATTAATATGCCGTGTAGCTTGGAAAAAACAAAATACATTTCCCAGTGTTGGTTACAGTATCTACATGGGTTCAATAAACAAGGCTTGTTGGTTGTGCTTTTCATACTTGCTGTGAAGGGATTGCATTTCTTTGATTATTCGATGCTAACAGTGATAGATTAAGCATGGGTCAATGTCATGGCATATTTGATATTTTCTCCTTGTATTTAGTCATTTTTTTGCTTTATGTAATTTGAAGCTATTTATTAGATGCATTATATATTACTCACAAATACAACTTTTTTAAAAATACATATTTATTGCGTTTTAGGTTTTGGAGTACATGTGAAGAACGTGCAAGATTGTTGCACAGGTACATATATGGTAATGTGGTTTGCTGCCTTTCTCCCCATCAAATACAACTTTTTCTAATGATACAATGTTTTTCTTTGTCTCTAGCAAAGCTTTCTGTCTTCAGCTGTTTCATCAAATGTCAAATTCATAGCATAAGCTTTCTTTTTGCTGGTTTTGTCTGATATATCTATTTTATACCTTTACTTTTGACTTTTATCCCATGTTTAATGCTTAGCTCTTGTAAACAACAAATAGAGACATTTTCCTGCTGATAATTCAGTTTAATCATCTTTGTATATTAACTGGAGAGTCCATTTTAGTCACATTTGTTTTGATTACTATATGAACTCTTATATGCTTACTTTGTTCTTTCTACTTGTATAGCTTTTCTACCTAATTATTATCTTTCTTTCTACTTTTTGCTTCACTGAAATTTTTTTTCATATTTTCTAATTCTTTTTATTGTTAGTTACATATCTCCTCATATTTTAGTGGATTTTTAAAAGTCATAAGTGGATTTTAAAAGTATGTATGACGTAAATTAATGGTTTTACCCTATTCTTAAACATACAAAGATTTAGAATGATTTAAATCCAGCTTTACTCTAGAGATAAGTGCTTCAAGTATTTTGAAATGATTTAATCCCAGATATTAGGCAATATTATTATTAATTTATTTAGCTAATTTTTATTCAAAGTTACTCACAGGATTGCTATTTTATTTACTCAATATTCTTTCTTGCACTTTTGATTATACATTTGTATATACTTTTTCTACTTTGTTAAGTCTAATTTTAAACAGCTTTCATGGTAGGCAGAATCCTAAAATGATTTTCGATGACACTCTCTCTTGTGTAATCACATTGCATTTGAATGTGAATAAAAGTTGTAAACATGATGAAATATATTTTTCATTCTTCTATTATGTTATATGACACAGATTAGGAAAGGGAGATTGTCCAGGTGGGCCTAATATGATCACTTGAGCCTTTTAAAAGCAGAGAGATTTATTTAGCCGGTTGCAAATGGAGAAATCAAATTTAAAATGTGAGAGGGATTTGATGTAGAAGAGGCTCTTTGTTGGTGGCTTTGAGCTGGAGGAGGCCATGCAGCAAGGTTGAGAACAGCGTCTTCAACCCATGAGCATTTCCTAACCAAGAGAAAACAAAAACTAGAGTATGGCAACAGCTACGACAGGATTCTGCTAATAACAGAATGAGCTTGGAAGTCGATTATTTGATCAAGCTTAGCCCTGCTGGCAGGTTGATTTCAGCCTGATGAAAACCTTGACAAAGAACTCAATCAAGCCTATCTGCTCTCTGAACTGCCATACTATAAGAAAATAATTGTTTTAAACTCCTGAGCTGAGATAACTGTTTATGAATCAGTAGACAACTAAAACACCTTCAGTGAGATTCCATGTATGTTAAATTCTGTTTTCTGACACTTATTTCTAGATAATTATTTTCCTCAAAGATTTAAAGACCCTTTTTTTGCCTTCTGTTTAAAAGGTCAATTTTGATTTTTTCGGCTCTTTTATAAATAATCTTTCTTGTTATCTGCTTTAATAATTTTTTTAAAAAATTGTGTCTTTCTTTGTGCTACTACAGTAGAATGCCAAAGACTGGGCATTCCAGAACTGATATAACAGAATGTGACAGACTGGATAATTTATAAAAATCAGAGATTTATTTGTCATAGTTCTGGAAGTCCAACATCAAGGTGCCAGCATTTGATATTTGGTAAAAGCCTTCTTGCCACATCCTCTGGAAAAAACAGAACACTGTGTCCTCACGTGGCAGAAGGTGGAAGAACACAAGAGCAAGCTATCTAATGGGTGCGTTGAGCCTCTTTTACAAGGGATTTTACTCCCATTAACTATGAAGGATTTCTTATGACCTAATCACATCTGAAAAGCCCACCTTTTAATGAGATGACATTGGCAACACCTGAATTTTGCAGAGGACACATTCAAACCACAGCATCTTGACTGCATGACAGGGTATCTAGATGTGGACTTTTCTGCTTGCTTTTTCTTTCTCTCTCTCATTCTTTCTTTCTCTCTCTTTCTTTCCTTCTTTCTTCTTTTCCTTCCTCTTCTTTTCCTCATTTTTCCTCCCTCTTTTTTCTCCCTGCCTCCCTCTTTATTTCCACTTTTCATTCTTTAGTCATTTTAATAGTTTAGCTTGGGAACTTCTCTGTCACAACATTACTAAAGGACGGGAACTGTATCATTGCTCAATCTTAGCTTAATTTAGAAGGGGCATTTCCAAGTTCAACTTAGTTGCACACTCATTTTTAAGGTTTTGTTTATAGTTCATTATGTAGCCAAAGTAAATGAAGGACCAGTACAGTAGAAACTGGTAAGTGTCCATAAGGCAGCTCTATCTATGCTGCTGTTTAACTCAGTACATCCACGTCTTTAAATTTATGATCTCTCAGAATGTCCCTTACTCTCTTGTCAGAATAGTGATGGTTCTATAAAAATGATTCTCTAGAACATTGCTTCAGTAATTTCATGTCTTTTTTACATATAAAGTTTTTCAAAGTATCCTGTTTTCTGTATCACCAGATATATAAGTGGAAAGGACCTGACATACCATTATATTTGTTAGGTAGGTGATGCAGAAACAATGAAGAGTGTGAGAACAAGGTGCAACAATCACATTTGCATTTTTAAGTTATACAGCTGGTAGTGTGGAGGGTAAACTGTAGGGTGTAATAAACTGGGATAGGAGATGAAAGCCTCAGAGAGAAATGTCAGTGTAGATGAAAAGGAAAAAGATGCAGGACAATCCCAGATAGTGAACCCAACAGGAATTTGTAAATTGTTGGATTATTAAAAGGGTAAGACAAAATGTTTAAAGGCTAAATTTTCAATTATTTCTGCTTGTATGAATGTTTTCATGGAGTTTCTACTAACCCAGAAAAGAATCAGAAAAGAAAGGAATAGGTTAAGGCTAAGTAGTGGCTCCAAAATAACTGTATTAGTATGAGTGCTTTGAGATTGACTATTTGGAGGCAGAGCTGTTCCACTGGACATTTGGAGTTATTGATTTGAGGTTCAGAAGAAAGAGAATACCCAGAGTTTTGTCTGTTTGTTTTTAAGAAACATAAACAAACCGAAAAACTTGAAGGTTAGTTAACCTGTGATATTGCCCAGGAAAACTTTATAGTAAACAGAGACAGAGAGCACCACAATGTTAGAAGTCAGCACAATTGTTATACTACAGAACCGAAACTTCATCCCCAGGGCCCTAGAGAAAAGGAGAAATCGCCATGATAGTTTGGAAGTTTGTCCCTGCCCAAGGCTCGTACTGAAATGCAGTTCCAGGTGTTGGGGTTGGGGCCTGACGGAAGGTGATTGGATCACAGGGGTAGATTTCTCATGAGTGGCTTAGCACCATCCCACCTGGTATTGTCCTTGCACTACTGAGTGAGTTCGCATGAGATCCAGTCATTTAAAAGTTTGTAGCGCCTCCCATTTTGTTCTCTTTTTCCTCCTTTAGGCATGTGATGTGCCTGCTTCCCCTTCCCCTTCTGCCATGGTTGTAAGTTTCCTGAGGCCTCCCCAGACGCCAGGATAATGCCAGCACCATGCATCCTGTAAGCCTGCAGAAACACGCCAATTAAAACTCTTTTCTTTATAAATTACTCAGTGTTGGACATTTATTTATAGCAATGTGAGAATGGACTATGCATTTCATAATATGTTTCAGTATTTCAGTTACACCTGTCTCTCCTTTCTGTCATTGCTAACCAATAATAGATTGTGTTTTCCCCTACATTCTGTGCTATTCTTCATTAAATAAAACACATCCCAAAGTTAGTTTTTAATTGTCAGCATTTCTTCCAATTTCATAATAAATAAACATGAGGTTATAGGTTTTAAAAGTTGCAACCTGATTTCTTTCAAGAACATTTTAAACTTAAATGATCTTTTGGAAATGTATTCTGCTCCTTTACTCAGTTTTAGTTCTTTTACACACAGTGTAATCTATGATTAAATTGCACATTTCTGTGGATAGTGATAGTCAACATGTATCTCCAATCAAAGAAACAACACACCAAATTCAGGGTGTTTTTCATGGAAGCACTTTAATTCCATGGCTTGTTATGAGTTCTGTGATGCAGAATTACTGAAGATTGCTCATGAGAAACATAATAGTACATTCAAGTGCTAAAAATGCATTGAAAGTGTTTTCCCCATCCATAATTCATTAAAAATGAATAAAAATAAAAATCATAGATGATGATGTCCTAATTCAGAGACAAATATCAAGGGTTTTACTCATGACTACATATGAATTCAAATAACTTATATTCTCAGGTTATAACTGATTCACAATATTGCCTGGAGGATATTCTAGGACAAAAGTATAAACTTGTCTTTTTCTGAGATCCCTGAATCTTCCTTGTTTTTACCTTTTCTGAAGTTTTAAATATTCACCTATTTTCACAGAGCTTCCTGTACTTGTCAATTTCCAACTGAAGAATTTCTATAGTAATGAACTTACTTCTTTTGATAAAGCTCTACTCCCTAAAACCTGCAGAACAGATTACTGTGTGTTAGATTCTTAACAACGAACAAATGCACTTGCAAATATCTTTTACCAAACCAATTTTTCATCATTATACTTTTTTGGTATTTGATATGATTTTTTAGTATGTTTTATGTTTTCCCTGAGTCAGAATGAATTTTTTTTTGTTTTTATTTCTTTATTTTACATTTCTCCATCCTCAACGAGGATGAGAATGAAAGTTATGTATTTATTTTCAGAAATCATTGGTAGATTATGGACACATGAGACAAGGTTGGCAAGGAAGTCAATAAAATGCGATTACTAAGCAAATTACCACCAGAGAAGCAGAAGGCAATCCCACTTCAGTAATTTGAGAGACAGTAAAGAACATGCCCTGGAGTTAGGACAAATGAAGAGCAAGAAGTTGTGTGTATATGACAACTTTTCTTCCAACATTGGTTGAGGCTACCTCCAAAGATTTAACATTCCCGCCCTTTCGGATTAACTGCTCTGTTTTAGTGTACCCACAGCAAGGAAGAAAAAGAAATACTTAGGCAGAGAGTGTCAGTGATATGTAGTTGGCACTGTGAATAGAAGGAGGTGAATTATGACATGATATGGGCAATATACTCAGTATCTCTTACACATGCAAATAATACACCTCATTTTTGTTAGATATTAATTCATTTGAAATTTTCCAAATAAAAAAGATAAATACATGCCTGTTGTAACAAAGAAAACAATGGAATTTATTATTACCCTTATAAATCCTCCTAAATAGACAAGTTTTCCTCTTGGCATGATTTGGATAAGTACAAGTTTAGACATCATGGTATATTAACTATGCATTATAAGTACAAACTTCACTGCTAACTCTTCTTTCTAACACTAGAAATAATCATGTAAATGACAGATGTTCACCATGATCTATAAAAATCATGTTACTTCTTTTTAAAGAAATTTCATGTTTTATTTTAAATACAGGGGATACAAGTGCAGGTTTCTCACATGAGTATACTGCACATAGGTAGTGAACATAGTACCCAGTAGGTAGTTTTTAAACCCATACTACCCTCCCTCCCCACTCCAGTAGTTCACAGTGTCTGTTGTCCCATGCTTATGTCTATGTGTACTCAGTGTTTAGTTCCTACTTATAAGTGAGAACACGTAGTATTTTGTTTTCTTTTCCTGAATTAATTCACTTAGAATTATGGTCTCCAGCTTCATCTATATTGCCAAAAAGAACATGAATTCATACTTTTTTAATGGCAGCATAGTAACCCATGGTATATATGTGCCACATTTTCTTTATGCAGTCCACCACAGATGGGCATCTAGATTGATTCCATGTCTTTGCTACTGTGAATGAACATGCAAGTATCTGTGTCTTTTTGGTATAGTAATATCTTTTCCTTTGGATATATATTTAGTAATGGGATTGCTGGATCAAATCGCAGCTCTGTTTTAAATTCTTTGAGAAAACTCCAAATTGCTTTCCACAGTGGCTGAAAGGTGTGTAGTTTCAAAGGCAAAAACTTTCCAGCACCATACCCCCTCCCTCCATTTGGGAACTTAAAGGTGTTTGTTTAAACTTTGGCATGCACGGGAAAAATAAAAGATCAATCACTCCAGCAGAAGTTTAAAGAAACTCCTTTCATAGGCCCAGAAAACCTGAAGAGGGAGGGAATTCTTCCCAGGTTAAAAGTCCCCTTCTTCCACACCTCCTTGGACTCCGTATCTGGATTCACTTCCCAATCTCTTGGAAGCTTCTCTCTCTCATCTTTTTCTCTCTCCTTTTTCTTTCTCTGCCTAAATAAATGATTTTCTGCAAAACTCTTTGGAGTCCAATATTTACTTTACAAGTGCACTGTGCCCAGCAGGGTCCTCCCTCCCATTCCTGGGAGAGTGAGAGACCAAGAGCCTGGAAGAACATCCTCTCAGTGGAGCTGAGCCTCTCCCGCTCCCTGAAATTCAGTTACATCACCACAAGCAGATGCCAGCATCATGCTTCTTGTGCTGTCTGAAGAAATAAGAATATTTTTATATTGATAATATACATAGCAATTTTACTAAACTGTCTAATATCGTAATTGAATCAGGATTTTGAGAAATCCTTTTATTCAGTCATATCATCTCTGAAAAATTACAGCTTTGCCTTTTTCTTTTCAATACTTAACCTGAGCTGTTTCCTTTTGCTAATTTTAATTTACTTCCTATGATGATTAAAATATTAAATAGAAGTGATGGTAATGGTCATGCCTCATTTCGTCACAACATAAAACAAAAACACAAAGCATGTTGTTATTCAAACTTTATACTTACAATGTTGCAATCAAATGCAGTGAATATATCTGAATTCATTATATTAATCTTCCAAACTTTCCATGCTTAAAATTTCATAAAACTTTTAGAAACAAATGCCAGATAAAAGCAAGCACATCCATGTTTTCTTTTTAACTGTAATACCATGACTCTATACAAAAGAAACTTTAGTTTATAAATTAATCAAAAGGATTAATAGAAAATAAATAGCAAGGCATATAATAAACAGAGAAAGCATGGTGTTTGCTATGTTAATTCCTTATCTACATGGCTTTACTTTTTTAAATTACGAATGCTTTATATTACAGAAACTACTCCTTTTGCATCTATTCAGATCTCAAAATTTTACTTACAATTTTCTTTTCTTTCTCTTTCTTTCTTTCTTTTCTTTCTTTCTTTCTCGGTGTCTCACTGTGTTCCCTGGGCTGGAGTGCAGTGGCACAATCTCAGCTCACTGCAACCTCCACCGTATTGGCGAGAGCAACTCCCAATACATCAACGTGGGTTTAAGATCTCTCAAAGTGATCAAGTGGTTGGTGAAAAAGAAAGAGAGAAAAGAAAAACGTTTTCCTTAAAGCTGAGTGCAGGGGAGACACCACATAATGCTGCTCAGTGGATGTCTGACATTCCCCTGAAAACCTCAGTTTTTTATTGTGCTCTTTGAATAGAGGAGGGGAAGCATGGTTACGCAAAGTTTCAGTGATAATTATACAAAAAGAACACATTTGCAAAAACTGATGCACAAAAATCACAATGTGGTATTATAAAAGCAGAACAATGTAAAGACAACTTCCTGTGTGTCAGCATAGAAATCATACACCTTAGCAAGAATATAGGTTAAACATAAATATGATTATTAGCATAAACATATTGGGCTCATAGCTACAGGGGGAACAGGATCTGAAACAGGACAACCAGCCTGACCACAAAAACTGCAAGAGGAGGCGGTATCCATGCAGGCCTGAAGAAGCAGTGGGAGAAGAAAGACTTTTATAACCTTTTCTCAACCACAGAGACAGACACCGCTCATGTATCCGTTTATAGGCTCTCCATAAGGGTCGCATTCCCCTTCCAGGGCCCTAATCAATATGCTGTTCCTGGGAAAGGAATCTGGGTAATAAACCTCTCCATGACACGTCCGTTTGTAGGCTCTCTGCAAGGAGAAGCCTACTACGCACTGTCGTCTCTTTCCAGCAGTCAAGCTATGTGGTTAGTCCCTTTCACAGAGTTGCTGTTTCTACCAGAACAGTTCAGTAGAGCCAAAGTTACAAGGTGCAGCTCAGCAAAACCAAAGTTACAAGTTACATCTCAGCATTTCAACTTATCCTTCATTTCCTCAAACATAATCAATACAGCAAGTAACAAACATGACAAAGCAAATAACTCATTTCAGGAAACCTAAGTTTTAAAAGAATTTACAGGTTAAAATCATCAACAATTTCTTTTTCTTATTTCAGATAGCTTGGGTTTTGCCAATTCTTCCAGAGGCTGGGGGTTGCTCAGTCACCACAGAGGGGTTCAGAGTATTCCTAACACCACCTCCTGGGTTTGATTGATTCTCCTGCCTCAGCCTCCCTAGCAGCTGGGATTACAGGCGTCCGCCACTACACCCAGTAATTTTTTGTATTTTTGGTAGAGACAGGGTTTCACCATGTTGGCCAGGCTGGTCTCAAAATCCTGACCTCGTGATTCACACACCTCTACCCCTTGGCCTCAAAAGTGCTGGGATTATAGGCAAGAGCCACTGCACCCAGCGTATAATTTTCGTTTTATGCTATGAATATGGTGACTTGTATTGACTTATTTTCTTAGGTTTAAATATGATGTTCTAGTTATAAATCAATTCTACATATGATGTTTATTTTTTATATACTTTAGATTTGAATTGAGACTATTTTAGTGGTTATTTTACAATTACATTTAATTATTGTCTTGGAATTTTTATTTCTTCCACTCTCCTTACTGGCTTTTTCTTTCTCTAATCTGAATCTACTGTCTAGGACCATTAAAATATTAAATAGGAATGATGATAACGGCCAAGCTTCCTTTTAATTAATTCTCTAGAATAGTTTGTAAAAGTTTAAAATTTTGGTAGAACTTGCTAGTGAAGTCATCTGAGCCTATACTTTTGTTTATGAAAATATTTGTTTAGTAATCAAATTTCTTTATTGTTACAGGTATTTTCAAGTCTCTATGGCTCTTTCAAATTTTAAATATATTTTTTCTAAAAATTTACATATTTTATTTATATTTTGAATTTATAAACAAAACATTGTTTACAATACTCCAAAAGTATTTTAATGTCTTCAGAATCTGAATTAATGTCCAATATTTTATAACACACATTTGTTACTCTTGTTTGTCTTTACTCTTTATTTTTTTCTTATCCAGCTTTCCAGAGATTTATATATTTTACTAGAATTGTAAAAGGATCAGCTTTTGACCATATCAAGTCTTTGTGGTTTTTTAAGAGCTTCTTCTCATATTTCCATTTTATACATTTTAATTTATTTTGTTGTATAATTTCATTTTTTGTAACTTCCTGAGTTAGATCCTTAGCCTATTAAAGTATTTTTATAATAAATGCATATTAAGCTACATATTTTCTTTTCTGTGCTATTTTAGCTGAATTAAAAAGTTTGGTATGTGATATTTAGTTAAAATAGCCCATAGGCTGCTTAGAATTATATTCTTACTTTTTAAAATACATGAAGATCTTCTAGTTATCTTTTGGGTGTTGATTCCTCGTGTATTTGCATTGAAGATGAACACATCAAATACAAAGAATCAATGAAATGAGAAGTTGGTTCTTTGAAAAGATATATGAAATTGATAGACACTGGCTAGAGTAACCAAAAAGAAAGAATATTCAAATAAACATAATTAGACAGCAGAAACATTACAACTCATACCATAGAAATGCAAAAGATCATCAGAAACTACAATGAACAATTATACAAACTAGAGAACCTAGATGAAATTAACAAATTCCTGGAAATCTCTCATTTCCTAGATGAAATTGACAAATTCCATATAACATCCTAACAGTTAACTAGGAAGTAATATAAATTGTATTTCTAACTAGTAAGATTGAATAGGTAATAATAATAATAATAATAAAAAGAGCCTAGGACCAGATGAATTTACAGCCAAATTCTACAAAATATACAAAGAACTGGCATCAATTAACCTGAAGCTCTTCTGAAAAAAAGGAGAGAATACTTCCTAACTCATTCTATGAAGGCAGTATCACACTGATACCAAAGCCAGATGAGGACAAAATTAAAAAAGAACTATAGACCAATATTCCTGATGAGCAGGTATGCAAAATTCCTCAACAAAATACTACCCAATTGAATCCTGCACATCAGAAAGGTAATACACCACAACAATCAAGTGGGTTTCATTCTAAAGATGCAAAGATGGTTCAACATATGAAAATCAATAAATGTGATTCATCACATAAACAAAATTAAAGGCAAAAGTCATATTATTCTCTTGATACATGCAGAAAAAGCTTTGAAAAAAAAAGCCAGTATGCTTTCCTATGAGAAACAAAACACTCAACAAACTAGGCATGAAAAGTACATAGATCAAGATAGTAAAAGCCGTAACAAACCCATGGTTAACATTTCAATTTTTTTTAAAGTCATTTGTTTGTCTTGTTTTCTTGCACTCCTTCTTAGGCAATTTCTTTACTAATATCCTTGACACAAGACAATCTCTGATCTGTTCTCTGTCACTATACTTTTGTCTTTTTCTGGAGTATTGAAAGGATAAAATCATAAAATGTGCTTTTTTGTGTATGGATTTCTAGTTATTTAGGGAAATGTTGGTCTACCACAGATTATTTAATCATTACCAGAAGAAAAAGTCTTCCTTGATGATTTTAAAAATCAATTTTAGTAAGGTCTAAATTAAATACAATGAAGTAAACTCATAGTAAGGGTCATGTAACCAACTTACTATCCAAATTACAAAAATGTGCAGCTAACACAAAAATGTTCCTCATAGCACTTTGCAGCAAATCCCTTTCTGCCCCTAAAACAGGATACCACAGGTCTACCTTCTGCCACTTTGGACCAATATTGAGCGTGCTATAACCAAGTTACCTTTTGTTTTCAGAATAAGATGAGCATTGCATTTCATTGTATTCATTTTGTAACATACAGACTTCCATTTGTTCCAACACCACTGCTTAAAAACTTTGTTTTCTTTCAGATTAATTCAGTGATTTTGTCAGTAATTCATTTTGAAGTAACTATTTTGTTCTATGTGATTTATAAGTCTATATTTATATCAACACCAAACTGTCTTGAGTATATGTTTTTTTTTCTAATTTTGAAAGATCAGCTTTTGATAATTTCTTACGATGAAAACTGTAGATTTTCATAGATGCCTTTTATTGCGTTGAGTGTGTTCCCTCTTATTGAGTGATGTGAATATTTAACAACCAGTTGTTAAACAACCAGTAAAAAGGAGATGCTGCTTTGTGGCATTTATGAGTTTTGTGGTGTAAATACTCCCACTGTAGCTATACAAACTTTCATTGTATTATTAATTGAAATAGCTAACAATTCAACAATCAGCTCTTTTGGGCTAGCTCTATCACATCACTGCTTCTGTTTCTAGATTGCCAAGAAATTTTTCTCTCTCTCACTAAATGTAGCTATATTTAGAAGTGGTTTGTCTTTTGTATAAATTGGCCCCTTTAATCAGCTTTCCATTCTATTCAAAGTCATCTCTCTGCTCACTGAGACAGCAACATATCTTATTGCCTCCTGGAGAAAGGCTAATCAGAAACTCAAAATGATATAACAGTTTTTTTATCTACCAATGACCTGACAGCCCCCCTCCCAGCTTCTAGCTGTTCTGCCTTTGCTTGAATTGTCCTGCCTTTCTGGACCAAACCATTGTTTATCTTATATATATTAATTGATGTCTCATGCCTCTC
Source organism: Saimiri boliviensis (assembly GCF_048565385.1). Lineage (NCBI taxonomy): Eukaryota > Metazoa > Chordata > Mammalia > Primates > Cebidae > Saimiri > Saimiri boliviensis. Next base: position 196,329,953 of record NC_133450.1, on the reverse strand, counting down.
TAAAATGTGTAAAACCTAGCTGTGACCCAACCACCTTGGGCATATGTCATCAAAACCTTCTGAGGCTGTCAGGGGCACGCATCCTTAACTTTGGCAAAATAAACTTCTTAAATTTGTTGAAACCTGTGTCTGATGATTGTGATTCACATTGTCTTTATCCTTTAAGATAATCACTTTGTTTTATGATTAATTACCTGTCAATTTTTAGTAGCTCATTTTGGTCTTCTGCTGGTGCATCTTGCTATCTACTCAAATATACAAAAATTTTGTAAAGCACAAAGAAATCGGGAATGTTTATCATATAATCTAAAGCTATGGCTATACATTTTCCTCTGAGGATAGCTATTACTATGCCCAACAGAATTAGTTCTTTCTCATTACTTTCCCAGTAGTATAAAGTTTTGGGTTTTGATTTACACTTCGATCAAAAGATTAAACAGGAATATCATTAAAATCAGAGGTTGCTGTCTGAATGTATATCTTAAGTAAATATGTTTCTATTTTTCTTAGACATACTTTGAAAATTCTAAATAAATTTTCCATGGACATGATAAAAGACTATCTACTCTCTGGTACAGGGAGATGTAAAGTTGTTTAGATAGGTAGACAGATGCAGATGTAGATACAGATGTAGATGTCTGATTGAGATTAAATTTCCTTTATCCAAAATAAATTGATATGTTCCAATGTATTTTTAAATCAAGAATTCCTTGTATTTCTGAAATATTTTGCTTAATATTTACTGAATATATTGTTTGGTGTATTCAGTTTTAAAAAGAGTTTTAGTGCATTTGCCTGCACCTCTGAGAAAAACAAATGTACCTATTTATACCTTCAACATCTATTTAATTTTCCAGAAACATGCTTGTTTTACAAATATTTATCAAACAACAGCCGTATTTTAATCTTGAGTACAATCTGGATGGTATTTTTCCTTGGTAGTGTTCTTCAATTCTTCTGCAGGAGAGAAGGAGTAATTGCTAGACAAGCGATGAATTTAGCACATAACTTGCTCTAAAATATTGTGTTTTAACAGAATGAATGGACAACCTATAGAATGGGAGAAAATATTTGTAAGCTATGCATCCGATAAAGGCCTAATATTGAAAATCTACAAGGAATGCAAACGAAACTCAACAAGAGTAAAACAACCCCAATAAAAACTGGGCATAAGACATGGAGAGAGATTTTTCAAAAGAAGACATACAAATGGCATACACAAGTCAAACAGGCATAAGAAGAAATGTTCAACATCACTTATCATCAAGGAAATGCAAATTATATGCACTCAGATGCAACCTTACATCTGACAACATTGTTATTACTCAAAAAATTTTAAAAATGACAGATATTGGCAAGAATGCAGACAAATGGGAAAATATACACTGTTGGTGGGATTGTAAATTAGCATAAACCTTATTAAAAACAGTTTGGAGATTTCTCAAAGAACTAAAAGTAGAACCAGCATTTGATGCAGCAAACTTACTACTGAATATCTATCTGAAAGAAAAGAAATTATTATATCAAAAAGATACTTGGGTTTGTATATTTATAGCCGCATTATTTGCAGTAACAAAAATATGAAATCAACCTAAGTGTCCATCAATAGATAATTGGATAAAGAAAATATTATATATATATAATATATATTATCCACATAATACATTTTAATATGTATATTTACACACACATATAAAATATGTGTGTATATTATATATATGTGTGTATATATGTATTAAAATATGTATATGTATATATATAATATGTATATGTACATATTAAAATATACTATATTAATGTATATTGTGAGCCATAAAAATAATAATATCACGTCTTTTTCAGCAACATGGATGGAGCTGGAAGCTATTATCTTAAGCAATATAACTCAAAAACAGAAAGTCAAATACAGCACTCGTAAGTGGAAGTTAAATAATGTGGAATAATGAACATTGGAAACCCCAAAAGGGAGAAGAGTAAGAGGTTGAGAAATTACTTACTAAGTACCATGTGCACTATTTAGTGTTAAACTACAAGCCAAGACTTCACTGGTATCCAGTATATCCATATGACATAATCGTGCTTGTATTTCCTAAATCTGTAAAAATATAAAAATGAAGTATTATTGTTGTTTTAAGGTAGAGAAAATCATATAAATACATTACTATCTTTTTATTAAAATGTTAGCAGGAACTGCGGGATCTAAAATATGCCCGATTCATATTTTTATTTCTCTTACTAGTGCTTCCTAATATTTCATTTTTCTCTAATTCATCCTTTAGAATAATTTTTCTAATATTTTCTCTATTTTCTATTCTTAAATTTTTCCATCTATATCCATAGAAGATATTTCAAATCTAAGACTCCCTTTGCCAAATATTAGTCATTGTAGTAGGGTTATATATATATATATATATATATATATATATATACACACATAAAAATATAAAGGGGAGTTTATTAAGTATTAATATTAAGTTACAATTAATACTTAATAAACTCCCCTTTATAAATATATACATATATATATTTATATAAATATATATATTTATTAAGTATTAATTTACAGGATCACAAGGTCCCACAATAGGCTGGTTGCAAGCTGAGGCCAGTCTGAGTCCCAAAGCAGAAGAACTGGGGTCCAATGTTCAAGGGCAGGAAGCATCCAGCAAAGGAGAAAATGTAGGCTGGGATACTAGGCCTGTCTCTTCTTTTCACGTTTGTCTGCCTGCTTTATATTAGCTGGAAACTGATTGGATTGTACCCATCACATTAAGGATGGATCTGCCTTCCCCAACCCACTGACCCAAATGTTAAGCTATTTTGGCAACACTCACAGAGACACACCCATGATCAATATCTTGTATCCCTCAATTCAGTCGAGTTGACACTCAGTACTAACCATCACAGTCATCTTTTGTTAAACAGTTTGTGAAAAAATATGGAACCTTTCATTTCTAGTTTGCACCTCAATGGGTCTTATGTGCGTTGTTGCCATATTAGCTAAGATTTTAAGACAAAGACATTTAATTGATATCTATCTATCTATCTATGTAGCAAGCTAGCTAGCTTTATCTACTATCTATCTCCGTCTTTTTATTTTTATTTTTTTTAGATGAGAAATACTTGGTTATCTTTTCTTGGCAATTGCTAACTTGATCATATTTCAAAACCAGTTTATAATGTAGAAGAGAAAGAACTATTTATCCTAATATATTTAATGCCCTGCATAGTCAGCAATACAGAAAGTCCGTTGCAGAAAATATTAGCACAATTATACTCCACGTCATTTCTTTCTTTGTAAACATTTAAGTTATATTGTTAAGCAAGTACCATAATTATTCTCCCTGGTGGCCAGAGGAAATGATTTTTTTGATGGAGAGAAGGGGTATAAAAATAATCTAATCTGCCACTTTTATAAAATTTTTATTCACTATGTTTCATTAAGTTTGCTTTTACAACTTTTGCTAAGAGAGTTTTACAGTGCATTTGGTACTGCCAAGTGCTTGATAATTCCCCAGCATGTATGGAAGTACAAAATAACACTTCCAACCTTTAAGACCAAACACTTCGGTAAATACCACAGATGCCAAATTGCTCTAGCAGGTGCTAAATTGCTACTGGTGTATCACCTTGGGAGATGATGAAGATGAATGGAACCTTGTGCATTTTCCCAGTATTCCACAATTACTGGAACACCTGTGCTAAACAATGTGGTGCTAATGCACCATAAACATCCTCACAATACTCTGAGGACCTTGTAGTTTTACATTTCAACTTGCTTAGCAGGACCTTTTAATGTAGGTGTTGGATGTGTTTCACCTATCCATGACACTGCTACCACATAGTGACATATTAGTGCCATCCCAGTAAAAGCTGACTTTCTGCTGTCTGTGTTTGGTTTTATTTCTTTCTTCCCTTCCTTTATTTCCTCTAAGATTTCCTTGTACCCATTCTTATCTCATTGTGTATTGCTACGGGAATACGTAATGTCTTCCTTTATTTCCTGTGAGTTGTCTTCATCCCCTTGCTTTAATATCAGAGATCTGTATCATTGTTAGCAATATAAGATGCTGTTATCACTGCTGCTCTAGGACCTTTGTTTTTAAGCAAATCACTTTTGGCATATGTAAAACCTAACAGGCAATATGGAGGCTTTCAAGATGACAATAATATGTCAAATGGAAATGCCTGCAAATATAATTGTGATAGTTGTGAACCTGGCAACTGTTTTAACATGTGTCTATTTAAAAAAAAAATTAACCATTAAAACACAAATAGCAGGCCAGGCATGGGGGCTCACGCCTATAATCCCAGCACATTGGGAGGCCAAGGTGCACAGGTCACTTGAGGTCAGGAGTTTGAGAACAGCCTGGCCAACATAGAGAAATCTTGTCTCTACTAAAAATACAAAAATTAGCCTAGAGAGGTGATGTGCCTTGTAGTCCCAGCTACCTGGGGGGCTGAGGCAGAAGAATCCCTTGAACCCAAGAGACGAAGGTTGCAGTGAGCTGAGATGAGATTACTGCTGCATTCCGGTCTGGGTGATAGAGTGAGACTCTGTTTCAAAAAAAGTAAAAAGAAAAAAAGAAATACAGAAAAAAGTGTGTGTGTGTGGGGGGGGGGTATGTGTGTGTGTACACATGTGTGTGTCAGTATGTTTATAATAACAAACCCCATGGCCATCATGAATTAAGTTTCTGCTATTTCTGTTACAATTTTTAAGAGTTCTTATTGAGATACAATTCCCATACCACCCACACAATTCAACATTTCATTTAACACAATGATTTAGGATTTTCCAAGGATTGTGTGCATATTACCACAAGTAATTTTGAAATACTTTTATGTCCTGGAAGGGAAATTCCTATATCCACTTGTAGTCACTCTCCTTTGCCCAAAGCCTGCGCTCTTTGTTTTTAGGAAAACCTTAATCTATTATGTGTCTCTATAGGTTTGTCTGTTTCATATGATCATTTTTAAAGTTAAACTCTTTAATTTTCAGTAATTTTACTTTTATGTAACTAAATGGGGATTTTTTTTTTATTTTTTTCCCCTTGTAGTTGTGGCTTCATACTTTTTGTCATTTTTGCAGAAGCTATTTTTAGTGATTGCATCTGCCCTTTTTCTCTGTCTCTCTTTTAGGCTGTATTTGTCTTGCCACCAGTGTGTGTATACCTTTGTATGGTCCATCTTACAGGCTGAGATCCCTACAGTAGATTTCCACAAATCTGGTAACTATATTTTAAATTTCATCATTTCAGGGTTGTGATATGTCTTATTATTCAATGTTTAAGCTGTATCAGGCTTAGGAACAATACTGAAAAAAGAAAGAAGTTTTCTGAGAAGCTATCTGCTTTATATATGCTAGAATCCAAACAAGTTTTATGGATGTAGCTTAAATAACATTCACAGTTTGCGAATTTCTCTAAGATAAACATAAAAGGATCTCTAAGAATGAAAGGAGTTTCAGGCTTGTATCTCCACAACTATATATGACATTTGTTTATTGATTCTGTTTTTCCTATCCTGATTGGGAAACACAATGCCCTCATTACCCTTCATAAAGAGCAAACACAACGGCTGGGCAAGGTGGCTCACGCCTTTAATCCCAGCACTTTGGGAGGCCAAGGTGGGAAGATCATGAGGTCAAGAGATCAAGACCATCCTGGCCAACATGGTGAAACCCCCATCTCTACTAAAAATACAAAAATTAGCTGGGTGTGGGGTTGCATGCCTGTAGTCCCAGCTACCCGGGAGGCTGAAACAGAATTGCTTGAACCCGAAAGGCAGAGGTTGCAGTGAGCCAAGATTGTGCCACTGTACTCCAGCCTGGTGACAGAGTGAGACTCCATTTCAAAACAAAACAAAACCAAAAATGGTAAACATGTAAAAGGCATAAACTCCTCTATCACAATAGTTTCCAATGCCTTTGAAATATTGAAATCTGAAATATTTTTAGAATCAAGTTCTAAAGTCACCATCCAGGTTTGTCCAGGAAGTGGTGATTCCTCAGAAGTGATAATACGGAGTAGAGGTAAGATAAAGATTTAATAATCCTTGAATCTAAAGTGTTCATCAAACTCCAACAATTTTAAACTTCCCAAATATCCTGAACCACAGGTTTGCAAAAAACAGACCCTGATCTGTATATGGAATAGTGCAGAAGCAATCTTTTTTTTTAATATTATTTGAAGACATTTTACTTTTGAACTGAAATACCTGCCTGCAACTTGCATTGTGAACTTGCTGTTTGGAATGAATAATGCTTAAATAAGAAGTTTATTATAGGTTAGTGCAAAAATAATTGCTGGTTTTGTCTAAAAAAATGGCAAAACCCGCAATTACTTCTGCACCAATTTAAAGAAAAATTTTCTGCATATATTCATGAAAATGTAAAATGATATGAAATATGTGTACGAGATTAATGGATTTTTGTTTGAAGGTATTTATTGATGTTTGCTTGCAGGTAAGAACTATTCTTTTAAGAAAATGAGTAATAAGGTCAATGCCTTCTCAAGCTTAAAACACTTGATAAATAAGGCAATCTGCAGTCATTTTAATCACTTGTTCATTTATTTACTCAACAAATGTTTATGTTAAGGCCTATGGGTCATATTTTAACAGCTAATCTATTATACCAAATTTTTGCTTTTTGAGTTTACCTTAAGAATACCAAGCCAGTCTACGTAAAAGTCTTTGAACCAACAAGCAAATGACTGAGCTGAGTTGTCAGAGGAGAACTGACAGAAGTATCCTGTATTTTATCTCATAGTGCTGCTTTTTTTTTAATTTGAAAAAAATCAGTTTTCTGAATAAATTTTAATGGCTTAATTATATTAAAGTATGACATGAGTCAAAATAACCACCTCGGAAAGTTAAACATATTCAACTAAAAAGGTAATGAAGTGAAAAGAAGTGGAAGATGCAATTCTAGTCTGGGAAGTATGCCCAAGTTTTCAATAAATGAATAATGGAAACGTTTGCAAAATAACAATCAATCATTTCAATAATGAGTTTGCTGTCAGTATATAATCATGTTGAGTAATTAAATTCCAATGAATTCAGTTGTTAAGTCAGGCATATGCTTTGAGTTATCAGTATGGCCAGGGACCTTTCCCGGGTGCCTGCCTTGAGCCACTTGCCTGGGTCAGGCTAGAAGAATTTCTACAGTAATAGCTATAATTTCATTCTGTACAGGCATTGCTCACTAGATCAAGTTATTAACTAGTTACTGCTATGAGAAGGCAGAAAGAAATAAGCCAGACAGACATAGTCTGTTAGCCTGGCCATGCCCTTCCTGCCAGCTCACAGATCCCTGTCCAAATCTGGGTTTAGTCTTATACCATTCCTCAGAATGGCATAAATACTTTCTTCTTACCATCCTTCTATTTCCTCTAGTGTTCTGGTCCTCCTACCTTCTTTTTCATTCTCTCTTTTTCTCCCATTCTTTATCACGCACACACAGACATGAATGCACACAACATTTCTCTTGTAATTTAGAACTTTCTTAGATGCTCACTCTAAAAACTAAATGGAATTATCTCATCAGAATATACTCCTAGACAAAATGGACCCCACTCAAAGAGAAATGCTGATAGATCCTATCAAGAGATAATATATACCTTTGTATGTGGTATGGTTTGGCTGTGACCCCATCCGAGTCTCATCTTGAATTGTAGCTCCCATAATCCCCACATGTTGAGGGAGGGACCTGGTGGTAGGTAATTGAATCATGGGGGCTGGTTTCTTCCATGCTGTTCTTGTGAATAGTGAATAAGTCTCCCAAGATCTGATAGTTTTATTAAGAGGAGTTCCCCTGCAAAAACTCTATTGTCAATTGCCATGTAAGAAGTCCCTTTGCTCTTCCTTCATGTTCCACCATGATTGTGAGGCTTCCCAAGCCATTGTGAGCCCATTAAACCTCTTTCCTTTAGAAATCACTGAGTCTCCTGTGTGTCTTTTATTAGCAGCATGAAAACGAACTAATAGAGTAAATTGGTACCAGGTAGTGGAGTGCTGCTGTAAAGATACCCGAAAATGTGGAAGCAACTTTGGAACTGGGTAACAGGCAGAGGCTGGAACAGTTTAGAGGGCTTAGAACAAGACAGGAAAATGTAGGAAAGTTTGGAACTTTCTAGAGACTTGGAGGGCTCAGAAAACAGGAAGATGTGGGAAAGTCTGGAACTTCCTAGAGACTTGTTGAATGGCTTTCACCAAAATGCTGATAGTAATATGGACAATAAAGTCCAGGCTGAGGTGGTCTCAGATGGAGATGAGGAACTTGTTAGGAAGTGGAGTAGACATCACTCTTGCTATGCAAGGAGACTGGCAGCATTTTGACCCTGCCCTAGAGATCTATGGAACTCTGAACTTGAGAGAGGTGACTTAGGGTATCTGGGGAAGAAATTTCTAGGTGAAAAATAATTCAAGACGAAGCAGAGGGCAAAAGTTTAGAACATTTGCAGCCTAACAATGCAATTGAAAAGAAAAACTCATTTTCTAGGGAGAAATTCAAGCCAACTACCGAAATTTACATAAGCAACAAGGAGCCAAATGTTAATCATGGGGAACACCTCTGCAAGTTACCTCAGAGATTGTTGCAGGCCTCTCCTATCATGGGTCTGGACACCTAAGAAGTAAAACTGGTTTCCTGGGCCAGGCCCAGAGCCCCCTTGCTATGTGCAGCCTAGTGACTTGGTGCCCTGCATCTCAGCCACTCCAGCCATGGCTAAAAGGGGCCAAGGTACATCTTGAGCCATGGATATAGAGGGTGCAAGCCCCTTGCCTTGGCAGCTTCCATGAGATACTAAACCCGTGGGTACACGGAAGTCAATAATTGAGGTTGGGAAACCTCCACCTAGATTTCCGAGGGTGTAAGGAGATGCCTGGATGTCCAGGCAAAAGTCTGCTGCAGGAGCAGAGCCCTCATGGAGAACCTCCACTATGGCAGTGCGGAAGAAAAATGTGGGGTCAGAATCTGCACACTAAGCTCCCACTGGGGCACTGCCCAGTGGAGCTGCGAGCATATGACCAATGTCCTCCAGACCCCAGAATGGTAGATCTGTTGACAGCTTGCATCATGCACCTGGAAAAGCTGTAAATGCTCAATACCAGCCTGTGAAGGCAGCCAGGAGGGGCACTGTACCGTACAAACCACAGGGTTGGACCTGCCCAAGACTGGGAGCCCACCTCATGCATCAGCACACAATGGATGTGAGACTTGAAATCAACAGAGATCATTTTGGAGTTTTAAGATTTGACTGCCCCACTGGATTTCAGACTGGCATGGGGCCTGTAGCTCCTTTGTTTTGGTCAATTTCTCCCATTTGGAATGGCTGTATTTACCCAATGCCTGTACCCCCATTGTATCTAGGAAGTAACTAACTTGCTTTTGATTTCAGAGGCTCATAGTTGGAAGGAATTTGTATCGTCACAGATGAGACTTTGGACTCCAGACTTTTGAGTTAATGCTGAAATGAGTTAAGACTTTGGGGGATTATTGGGAAAAGATGATTGTTTTTGAAATGTGAGGACATGAGATTTTATAGGGACCAAGTGCGGAATATTATGGTTTGGCTGTGTCTCTACCCAAATTTCATCTTGAATGGTAGCTCCCATAATTCCCACGTGTCATGGGAGGGGCCCAGTGGGAGCTAATTGAGTTATGGGGGCAGGGGTTTTTCCCATGCTGTTCTTGGGATAGTGAATAAGGTTCATCAGAGCTGACGGTGTTCCCCTGCACATGCTCTCTTCCCTTCACCATGTAAGAAGTCCCTTTGTTCTTCCTTCATCTCCACCATGATTGTGAGGCTTCCCTGGCCATGTGGAACTGTGAGTCCATTAAACCTCTTTCTTTGATAAATTACCTTGGGTATGTCTTCATTAGCAGCATGAGAACAAACTAATACAATATGACTTTACTGTAAACATGTAAAAATATAATAAACAGCTTATGTGTTAGATAGACTTGAGTTCAAGTCACTGTCTTGCAACTTACGAGGTAGATAATCTAAAAGAAGATATTTAAAAGACCTTCAGTTACATGACATGCATGATTGGGAAAATCATACCATTAATCTTGTATAATTATTTTGTTAAGTAAGAGTGATACTGTCATAGAGGGCCTAGTACAAGAGCTTGAAACAAAACTCAGATACCTAATAATTTATTTAACTATATTCACATTATATGTATAATACAAACATGAAAGTTATTCATTAAAAATATAATCAAATTTTATTTGCTGTTCTTTTTTAGCATTGGGTAGTTGGGGATATTTTCTAAATTGAAATCATCATTAAAAATATTGTAACAGTCAATTTCTCTACACTGATCCAGGCAACCATTAAGTAAGTTTTTCCTGATACTTGATTATGTTTTGACTTTGAATTTCAAATGAATGAGTTCATAATGTGTCTGTTCCTTGGCAGCTGGCTTGTTTTATTCATCATATGGCAAGGGATCCAGGAGACCACTTTTGGGCTGATGGAAATATTGTATACATTAATTTTGTGGTGGTAAAATAGGTGTATATATTTGTCTAAAAGGCATCAAATGCATAATTAAAATGGTTGTGTTTTATTATATGTAAATTATACCTTATTAAGGATAATTTAAAAAAAGACCCAGTACACTGTATCTCAACATTTTAAAGAAAAGAAAGAAATATCACATGACCACATGAAGAGACAGAGAAAGCATTTGATAAAGCTTAATATATTCATTTTAAGCCCTTAGCCAATTAGAATTATAAAACATCAAACTTAACATTATTAAAATTATCTACAAAGAATTTACAGCAAACACTAGGCTTAAAGCTGAATTACTGAAACCTTCTCATTAATATCTAAAAAGAGAAAATGATGCCTGAAAGAAAGAAAGAGAAAGAAAGAAGGAAGCAAGGAAGGAAGGAGAAAGAGAAAGAAAGAGAAAGAGAGAGACATTATACTGAAGACTGTAGCTGGAATAATGCTAGGAAAAAATAAGATAAAGAATTAGAAATAAAGATATGAAACAATTTTGCCTCCCAAATTTAATACAATTATGGACTGTTTATTTGAATTAATTGAATGTAATTTCACCATATACAAAGTCAAAATAGAAAAAATATTATATCCCTACATATAAGCAATAAGTAGAATATAAACATTATTAGAACACTAACATTCCATTAACCTCGAAAACAACATATCATTGGGACTACGTTTGATAAAAATGGCTGAAAATCTCTATATTAAAAATTTATTTAAGATAAATTTAAAATTACCTAGATTATTTTTAGTTTTTAGTATACACATTTTGGAAACATTTATATATATATATATATGTACCTAAATATCTTAATGTCTGATACAATTATAAATTTTGGATTTAGATTTCAAATGGCTTATTGGTAGAATTTAAAAGTATAATCTATTTTTATATTAAATTTTTATATTAAATGATCATTAGAATAATTTAATATGACTGTGGATACATAGATTCAAATAATCTTTAATACATTTAACAAATTTAAGAAATTAATTGTTAATTTTTATGGATACATAATATTTGCACATATTTATGGAATACATGTGATATTTTGATGTAAGCTTACAATGTGTAATAATCAAATTAGAGTAATTGGGATATCCGTCACCTTAAACGTTTATCATTTCTTTGTGTTAGAAAGATTACAATTTCACTCTTCAAGTTATTTAGAAATATTCAAAAAATTATTAATTATAGCCACCCTCTTGTGCTACTAAACACTAGAGCTTATTTTATTTTCGTGCCCATTAACCAAACCCTTAAAGCAAAATCAGGTACACTAGCATACCTGCAGTCCTGGCTACTCAGAAGAGTGAGGTAGGAGGATTGCTTGAGCTCAGGAGCTCAAGGCCAGCCTGGGCAACATAGACAGACACTGTCACTAAAAAGAAAAGAGAGAGAGAGGAAAGAAAGAAGAAAGGAAAGAAAGGAAGAAGGAAGGAAAGAAAGAAAGAGAAATAAAGAGAAAAAGAAGGAAGGAAGGAAGGAAGGGAGAAAGGAAGGAAGGAGAAAGAGAAAGAGAAAAGAGAGAGGAGGAGAGAGGAAGAGAGAAAGGAGGAAGGAAGGAAAGAAGGAAGGAAGGGAGGGAGGGAAAGACAAAAAGAAAAAAAGAAAAAAACAAACAAAAACAACAAATCATGCCAGGTGCAGTGGCTCACGCGTGTAATCCCAGCCCTTTGGGAAGCTGAGGCGGGCAGATCTGAGGTCAGGAGATGATGACCATCCTGGCTAACACGGTGAAACCCTGTCTCTACTAAAACTACCAAAAATATGTCCAAAAATATGTACCAAAAACTACAGGCATATGTCACTACGTCAGGCGTAGTGACATATGCCTGTAGTCCCAGCTACTCGGGAGGCTGTAAGTATATTGGTTAGTGAGATCAATAGTACATAAAATACATAATAATATGTAAAATATGGTGTAAAGTTACCTGACATCACAATAATTATACCTAATCCTCAAATCTCACGCAATACGAAACTTTTGCTTCTAAAGTGTCTACGAGTCTAAAGCAGGAGTTCTGATGCTTTCACCTGAGTTCGTTTATGTACATGAGTCAGCTGAGGGACAACTGATTCGCATTATGTTTAGCTGGGGTTGGCTTCAATCTGCAAGTCACATCCAGATCCATTCCTCTGTCTCCCACAGTTCTGAAATCAACAAGCTCTCCAGTGTATATTTTTAGGATGGGGACTGCACAGCAGCTAAAGACAAGCTCCACGTGCAAAAAAAAAAATTAAAGTTCTGCTTAATTCCATCAGTTACTATCATCTGTTAGCCAAGGCATCATCACATGGTCCCAAATACATGTTTATTCTGAAATAATTCTCATATTACCACACACAAAGTCAGGGGTAGAAAAGCATACCCTCACATAGAGGTGGGGTGAATTAAATTTAAAGGATAATGTCCACCACGGTTTGTACATGCTTCCAAAAAATAGCACATCAGATGAAGAGGACTGGAAATGTGGAACATGGGAAAGAAGTGAGTTATCACTTTAAGCAGTGTGGTCACAGAAGGAATTAGGAGAAGGATGACATTTGAGGGAAGACTTCAAAGAATGAATAAGCTATGTATCCCGAGGTAGGAAATCCAATGTGGATTGAGCTTGATCAATATATTGAAAGAAGTGTAAGATTAAATCAAAAAGGTAAGGGAGATTATTAAATCTTAGGGATATAGTAAAATGTTGTAACTTTGCTTTCTATCTGGGGTAAAATTGCAGTACTTTAATCCGAGGAGCACAACGTCAGACTTAAAAAGATTAGGGACAACTGTGTTAAGAATAGACTCTTGGACACTATTCCTCATGAGTCTTATACAAAATAAATTGAATATTTAAACTGCGTAATTTGGACTTTCTAAACATACAATTTCATGAAGTTCAGCTCTCTAATGCTCTGTTCTTTGCTTTGGGTGATTCCTCACTTCTGGTCATCAGTTCATTGTTTGTCCCTGTGACCTCATTTACTTGATTATTATTTTTTTCTTTCTTTTTGGACAGGATCTCATTCTATTGCCCAGGCTGGAGTGCAGTGGCATGATCTCAGCTCACTGCCACAGCCTCTGCCTCTCGGATTCAAGCAATTCCCCTGACTCACGCTCCCAGGAAGCTGGAACCACCAGCACCCACCAGCATGCCCGGCTTATTTTTGTATTTTTAGTAGAGGGTTTTGCCAGAATGGTTTGAGACTCCTGAGCTCATGTTACCCACCCGCCTGGGCTTCCTACAGTGCTGGGATTACAGGCATGAGCCACCGCACACAGCCTATTATTCTTAAAGGAGGAGTTTTGCCTCCTACTCCACCACAGTCACATGGAAATACATTTTATTTCTACGTTTTCACATTTCAGTTGGCCCTTGAAAAACACAGATTTGAATTGTGCGAATTCACTTATGTGCAGATTTTCTTTCACCTCTGCCACTGGAGACAGCAGTATCAACTCTGCCTCTTCCTCCTCCCGCTTAGTCTACTAATCAGCTTAAAGACAAAAAGGATGAAGATTTTTACATAATCTACTTCCACTTAATGAGTAGTAAATATATTTTCTCTTTCTGCTGATTTTTTAAATAACGTTTTATTCTCTCTAGCTTGCTTTATTGTAAGAATACAGTATATAAAACATGTAACATACAAAACATTTGTTAATCAGCTGTTTTTGTTATGGGTAAGGCTTCTTCTGGTCAACAGTAGGCTATTAGTGTTAACAAGTTGGGCTAAAGCTGCCTCCTTACCTATTTAAGTTCGGCCTAATGGTTTTTATGCACATCGTGAACTATAACAAGTGCAGGTGTAACCACTCCGCAGCTTACACCTGTGTCAGTCACTGTGTTTTGGCCAAATGTAGCCAACTCTTCCAACCGTGTTATAAGGCAAACGCCAAGATGCAACCAATTCAGTTATTTCTGTACCTCACTTTCGATTTCTGTACATCCTTTTCCTTTATTATTATTATTATCTAGAAATCTTTTTCCATCACGTGGCTGTGTTGGAGTCTCTCTGAATCTGCTGTGATTCTCGGGGCTGCCAGATTGGAATCCTTCCTTGCGCAATTAAACGCCTTTAAACGTAACTCAGCTGAAGCTTTTCTTTGATCAGTAGTTAAGTCGTAAGAGAGTCAAAAGTTACACAAGGATTTTTTAGCCACAAGGGTCAGTCTCCCTAACTTCTGCCTTGTTCAAGGGTTAACTGTAGATCTTTTTATATTCATAGTTCATGGTAGTTCCTTTAATTATTTTATGAGTGTTACTCCTTTCTTCATCTTTGATTTTTGTTTTGTTTTCTTTCTTTTTTTTTTAATGTTTGTTTTATGTACAAAGAACTATCATGGTTTCTCATGGTAGATGAAAAATGATCTTCCTTTGAAGGGAGATCATTTAGTCTAACGTAATGAAACTGGTATCTTTCGCATACGGACACAGAAACACTGGCTGCACATATTGAGGCCATATTTCCGGATCAGACGCCGCCAGAGCAAGAATCCCGAACGAATTTTCGCAGTGGTTCCAGTACAGCTGCTGGTGACCCATCTTGCTCTCAGGAGTGCAACGAGGTAAAAGGCCGTCTTTGAAAATTTTAAGTATACGTATTTAAACGTTTGGAACATGGTTCTGTTATTTTGCATACTTATGCACAAATCTTTGGGTGATTTGGCTTTAGTGCTTGTTGGTCCTCTCGTGACATTTTCACTGATACTTTGTAACTTGTACAATTCTCAGCTTTCTTGAAAATTTATTTTTCCTTCTCTTTTCCTTCCTGTATTAGACTCCTCAGGATATACAACAGAACTGATATTGTATTAATGTCTTGGAGTTTCAGGCTCCTGGACAGGTAACACATGCAGTTCCTGAGATTGGGGAAAGCATAAAGCAGATTCTGAACAAATTGAATATCCTTACTACTTCCGTCTTTAGGCCTTAAGTCCCTTGTATCTGGCTGCACGTTGGGTGGGTTGAACAGGTGGGTGAGTGCCTTTCTAATAACACTACCAGCTTGTTGCTTCCTGGGACAAAAAGAAAAAAGAAGCCATGCAGATTTCCCACTCCTTTAGGATATGCTGGATCTTGTTTTCTTAGGAATCTGAAATCCTGATTTCCATTACCTACTCCTGATTTTGGCATCCTGATTTAGGCTGCTAGATCTTCAGCCCACATGTTTTGCTTTGATTTTCTCTTTCACTCCGGGCCTTTGATGTTATTATTTTAATCATAGTTATGCATTTTATAGTAAAAAAAAAATTATACTTTTTGTGAGGAAAGCTTCATGTTTATATACTCAATTAAACTACAGTCAAAATTTTAGAGCCCTCCAACCAGGAAGCTCTTCCTCTTGCAGAATATGGTGGAATACACATCTCTGAGATTTACTTTACATCAACAGTGATGCTTTATAAAATAACAAGGGGGATTCTAACATAAAAGTTATGCACAAATAAATAAAATAAAAACATTTAAAAATATATCTTAGAAATTCCCTTCTTTTGTTATTTTAATGATTAAAATCTCTGTCATATATATTTTTAAAATTACCATATTGATTAAAAAGAGCTCTGTTGGCTGCACCTACCTGGATCCTTTTTTTTTTTTTTTTTTTTTTTTTTTTTTCTTTTCTTTTTTGAGGCGGAGTTTCGCTCTTGTTACCCAGGCTGGAGTGCAATGGCGCGGTCTCGGCTCACCGCAACCTCCACCTCCTGGGTTCAGGCAATTTGGATCCTTTTAGAGGAGAAAAAAAGGCCCTTAAATATCTGGTACTTACACATCTGTATTAGTATCCCATAGGGTGCTGTTGATAATTCTGTGTTGTATTTGTCTTCAGTGAAAATCAATTCAAATTTATCACAACTTTTATACTTTAAAAAAGTATGAAATTCAAGGGTGTAGCTGCTTATATATTACATTCCTCTTCTGAAACAATTAGTATAGATGATTTTTTTCAATTTTTTTCTGAGTGATACATTCTCATGTACCTGTGACAAAAATATATTCACTGATTTAGAACACATGCATTTGAAATCTTTGAATATGTAAAACAATGTATTTTCACAATTCTACATGAATGTATTCTGTTAAGTGTTAGGATAAATGTAACCTTTCTTGGACAAGGTTAATATTGTGGTTTAACTGTAGCATGTAGGAGGACATTTAATGTGCTTATAACAGGTTTTTAAAAAGATTTTTTACCTATTACTATTCAGTCATTCCAAATCATTCTCACTTATTACCACCAAAACTCTTACAATTCAATTATGAATTGTATTAATTGTAAAATAAATTACAAATAAAGTTTTGTAATTAATATTCTAAGTAAAAATGCTTAAAAAAATTCAGCTTTTTTCCCCCAACTAATGTTTTGAGGAACCCATTTACTAAATCTGATGAGATAACCAGGTTGATTGTTTTAAAAAATTGTCAATACTTCTCCCAAATATTGTTCACATACACATACATGCATTTTTGGTTAATCTGATAAGTTGTGTGAATGTTATTATATTGTCCTTTGATGTTTATTGGTAGCAGGATTCTTTCTCCATTTAGAAGAGCTAAAAGTTAATTTCTCTATTTTTCCACTTGCAGGGAGGTACACTAACTATATTTTCCCCTATTATTTCTGCCAAGTATACTTAAATCCCTGGATATTTGCGTGAAGAAAACCACGAAAGCTATTCAACTAATATTTTTAATAAAAAATTTATTGAGATAATTATAGATTCATATATGATAAGAATAATGCAGAAAGATACCAGGTACCCTTTTCTAGTTTTTGCAAAACTGTAGTACAACTAGGATATTGACATAGATAACATCACCTGATGTCATTCAGATTGTCTCAGTTTTAGTTGTCATTGTGTGTGTGTATGTGAGTGTGTGTATGTGTTCTGTACAATTGTATCACATGTATGTGTTCCTTTATCCACCACGATGGTAGGATTGGCTTTTTTCACTCAGTATAATTCCCTGTAGTCATCCAAGTTGTTATACATGTCAGTAGCTCATTTCTTTTTATTTCTTTGTAGTATTCCACAGTACGTATGTATTATAGTTTGTTTACACTTTCACCTATTGAGAGACAAGTGGGCTTTTCCAGGTTTGGGTTATTATGAAGAAAACTGCTATGGAAACTTGTAAACATAAGTTTCACCCTTCTGGGGAAAATGCCAGAGTACTTTCTGAGTCATATGGTAGTTTCATATTTATTTATTTGAGAAATTGCCCAACTGTTTGCAGACTGTCCATACAATTTCACATTCCCGTCAGCAGTGTCTGAGTAATACTTTCTCTGCATTCTTGCCAGTATGTGGTATTGTCACTTTTAAAATGATTATTATTTTAGTCATTCTCATGAATGTGTAGTGGCACTTTGTTGTAATTTTAATTGGCATTTCTCCAATGGCATTTATATTTTTATGTAAGTCTATGATCCATTTAAAGTTGCTTTTATACATGTTGTAAGGTTTCCATTAAGCATCTGTAGTTTGTGGTTTTTGTTCGTTTGTTTTGTTTTGTTTTGTTTTGTTTTGTTTTGTTTTTTGGTTTTGGTTTGCTTGCCTGTGTAAGTCCAATTGCCCCAGCACTACTTGGTGAATAGGCTCTACTCTCTCCATTGAATTGCTTTTGTATCTTTGTCAAAAAGCACTTAATATGACATATTTGAGTAAGTCTATTGCTGGCTTCTGTATTACATGCATATGTTTAATGGTATTTAGCACTATACAAGGTGTTAAAGATACCGACGTGTATCTGTCATGATCCTTGTCTTCAAACTGCTCAAGATACTACAAGTGCAAGAGACTTAAGCAAATGTGATGGAATATAAAAGACCCTGAGTTTGAAATCTGCATCAGGATATGTTTGGGGCACAATGGAGAGAGGAGACAATTTTGTTTAAGGAGAGAGATTTCAGAAAGGGCTCTAAAGTATAGGTTTAAGTGATTGATGAGTAACTGGATAAGGAGCGAAAGCATTTCAGGTACTAGAAGAAGCTAATATTTATAGAGGCTTTAAATATGCAAATGTATAGAAATTTGAAATGGTCTGGGGCCTTTGGAGAACTGCAGATAGTTGGGTACAGTCTAAGCATAGAGTTCAAAAGGGCCTGATGAGAGATGAGGCTGAAAGCGTTAAGAATATAAACCATGGAAGACCTGTTTAACATTCTAACGACCTCAGTAAAAGGAAGATATTAAATAATTTTAAGGTGCAAAGTGACATAATTAATACAAAAGAAACCATGATAGGCTTTATATTCCTTTCTTAAAAATCAATTATACCATATATTAGAATTAGCTTCTGCAATTTCTCAATTCTTACAACTGGATTTTTCTTTAACCCCTGAACTTTCTAATTCCATTGATACAAATAAAATTCTGCCCATTACCTTGAAAATAAAGGGCCTACACATTGCAGATGGGGAAGAAAGGACTATTGATTTAGCTCCAGAAGGACAAGAAGTTTCAAAATTATAACCATTCAAAATAATATTTTAGATAAAATCAGAATCTATAAGCATTTATAAAAATTAAATCTTGTTGTGTATTTAGAAGCACTGAAGATACTGTTTCCATTTTGAAGCATATGGACTAAGGAGCCTCCTTTGTAAATGTGACTTTCTCTCTTACTTATTATATTAATTGATCTTCATAATATTATGAATGAAATCAATGCATGCAACGTTAAAAAGTTTGCTTGTTAGAAGATTCTTATAACTCTGTTTTTACCTGTTGGTGTTTTAAGTTGTATTTACTTGCTATTGTTAAATCAATCATAATACAATTTTATAAATATAAACAAAGGAGTTTATTCTGAAATGCTTTGATAAAATATTTTATTTGCATGATTTTTATATATATTTTAGTTTTGTGAGGCATAAAACCAGGTACTGATCATAGCCAAAATGTACCTGACAAGAACACCAACACCTGACAAAAATAAAAGATATTCTAAAGATATTATGCTGAAACACAGGCCAGAATAAAATTAAAAGTTTCCTAGAAACTTTCCATGATTAGTAGGAAATAAACTAACATGGAGTGATAGTATGGTAGATGTGTGAATAGTTTCACAGATCATTTTAATTGCCCTAAGGGTGATGTTTTTGTACAGTATTCAGTAAAACAGTGATTAAATTCTCCTAGTATCAAGGTAAAATCATACCAAACAATATAACTAGAGGGTATAGCATTTAGTAACTACTAAGTTAGTTATAACTTTGAGTAAAGTAAATGTCTTACACCTGGATTCTTGGTTTCCATTTTCACACGCATTTCCTTTTAGTTTTACATGTGCTAAGGGCAACGACTTTTTCTGTTGACTCTGTGCTTGCCTCTTTTTAGACTTTTGATCTCTCCTCCTGCTTGGATCTGTCATCAGTGGACTCTCATGGCACATTGCTGTGGTTTACCTACTCAGATAACTGTTCCCCTTTACTGTTTTCTACTGTGTCATCTTCCCCTGTCTCCTCTTCAAATCTTGATATTCTCACAACTGTATTACAGAACAAATTTGTTTCTCACTTTATGCTCTCTCTCTAGGCAGTTTCATCCATTCTCATTGTCTTACCTATCATAAATAAGCTGATATTTTTATTCTAGCCCATGAACTGTAAAGCCATATATTCAATTGCTAATGAACATAGGAGAGGATAGTTTAAAACAATCCCTTTGATAGCTTACACAGAATTTTCCATTTACTAACTTCTTTTGGAATTGTATAGATAAAGTGGATAATAACGACAATTTTACAGAAATTAACCTCTTGGAACAAAGACATACTATTAGCATTCTCATGAACTCATTCTTTGCCCTAAATGAGCAAGGCCATATTTTGTTTCTGTTTTTTTCTTCCTACCAAGAGAAGACTGAGATGGAGACATAAT
The DNA here is from genome assembly GCF_048565385.1 of Saimiri boliviensis. Lineage (NCBI taxonomy): Eukaryota > Metazoa > Chordata > Mammalia > Primates > Cebidae > Saimiri > Saimiri boliviensis. The sequence goes on along the minus strand of NC_133450.1, from coordinate 196,309,544 downwards.
GGTAGCAGTTAAGAAATCCCCTGCCAATTGATTTCAACTTTATGAAACTATCATACAGACTGTAATTTTCAAAGCATTTTTACTGCTAATAACATATACACAGAAAAGTGCACAAATCCTCAGTCTGCAATATGAACATCTATGTATAACCTTTACTCTGGTAAAGAAATGAAATTTAATCATCATCTCATAAGCTCCTTTTCTACCTCCTCACAATTATTACTTTTTTTTCTTCCTAAATGTAATTAACTAGTAACCTGACTTCTAACATTTAAGATCAGTCATGTCTGTTTTGGATCTTTACATAAATGAAATTATTCGGTATACATTATTTTTGCATCAGGCTTCTGTTTTTTTCAGTTTAGGAAGTATTTTTTAAAATAGAACATAGGTCTGTAAGTTTGTGGCAACAATTAGAAAACCCTTAGGTGACTGATTTTAAGCTTTTGTGTCTCTCACATAAACCATCATTAGTTTTGATGTGCTGATTGCACAACAGGATTACTGGTTCAAGCTCAGTAGAGACAAAAGTGACTTGGGAAAAAGGGTTATAATTTGTTCTCATCCAAATATATGGGTTTTCATTTTGAGAAGTTATATATACCAGCTCAGACAACTAAAATACATTACTAGGTCTGCATTAGATTTCTCTATCTATTAGCTAAGGAGCCTGCAGGTACAGTAATGATTTGGGACATGCTGTTTCTAATGAGAATGCTGAGGTTGTCTCATGAATTCTTATGCTCTAAATACCCAGTGCAGCCTGCAAAGGCCTCAAGTATATAACTCACTAGAAAACTTAAATTAAAATTTGGCCCAGGGGAGTAATATATATTAAAACCAAATTTTGTAAAATTGCAATTGATTTTGAAATAGTCTGTCGGTGAAACTACAGGCTCAAAAGAAAAGCACAATAAATGTGGTCAGATTACCTGATTGTTCCCTGTGATATTTCTTTCATCAAGATTATACAATATTTTTTTCTAATGAGGGAAAGGTAAACATTATGCTAAGCCCTGTGGGTCACTCTTCTTTACTGCATACTTAGTAACACAGGACTTTTGTTATCAGCATCTCTAGCACTATGCATTAGAGTTAAGCACAGGCAAAATCTGATCATGAGACTCTTAATGTGACAAGTATAACAATGGATCTCAGGCAGCGCTTAAAGGACTAGAGACCTAAGAGGTTTTACAGATGTGTAAGTGAAACTAGCAAAGCCTGATGACATCTAGATATAGAACTACAGATCTCCTGTGTAAAAGAAAGGTATACAAATGCAAGGGAAATTTCAGTTTCTGTAGCAGCCTGGACTTGACATTTTCTAAATAATATAAGTCTTCATTATGACAAAAGCTTTTATAACTTTTGAATGAAAAGATTCTTCCCATCCCTAACTGCCACTGCATCCTCATGCCCAAGTCATATGCTACCTACCAGAAACTATATTTCCTATAATCTCTGCATTATTATGGAATGCCCTGGATTCTACCCTGAGTGATTTAGAATCGATACCTGTAGTGGTTAAACCATTTTCTATGTAAAATAGGAAGTAATTAAAAATTCAGATTTGTTAAGTCATGCAATCATTTTTGTGTTGAAGGAATTTTCATATGGTAAAGACTAGCAAGTTAGCCACACAGATGGATCCCGAATTATGATGGTTCAACTTCCCTGGATTTCTTATTGTACAAAAGGAATACACATTCAGCAGCTCAGTAACTTAAGATGGGATTATGTCGGTATAAAACCATTATAAATTGAAAATATTTTTAAATAGATGGGGACACAATCCCTTAGTAAGTTGAAGATCTGATTATTATCTATCTGACCCATTTTCCTGATGAGCAAATTGAGGTTGTATAATACATGCTTGGATACACACACACACACACACACACACACACACACACATACATAATGCATATATATATAAATTTCCATAAAAGGAACACATAATTTGTGAACCAGATAAAAGAAAATTCCTGACCACTATAGTATGATAATGCACCATATATCTGGGAAATACAATTCTGACTTGGACAGTGCCAGAATAAAGTTTTTGTTACATGGTGTATTAAACCCATGCAACAAACTCTGCAATAGTCCATATAATCCTGCCAGACTACATAAAAATCCCTGCTATGCACAGTTTAGAAAATAAAGATTCTCAGAATACAATTGTCAGAGGCATTTCAACCAGAGCAACTCCATCTTGAATAGGAGCTGGGTAAAATGAGGCTGAGACCTACTGGGCTGCATTCCCAGATGGCTAGGCATTTCTAAGCCACAGGTTGAGATAGGAGGTCAGCACAAGACACGTCATAAAGATCTTGCTGATAAAACATGTTACAGTAAAGAGACTGGCTAAAACCCACCAAAACCAAGATGGCAATGAACGTGACCTCTGATTGTCGTCACGGCTCCACTCCCACCAGCGCCATGACAGATCGCAAATGCATGGCAATGCCAGGAAATTACTCAGTATGGTCTAAAAAGGGGAGGCATGAATAATCCACTTCTTGTTTAGCATATCATTAAAAAAAAAAAACATAAAAATGGACAACCAGCAGCCCTTGAGGCTGCTCTGCCTATGGAATAGCCATTCTTTTATTCCTTTACTTTCCTAATAAACTTACCTTCAGTTTATGGACTTGCCTCAAATTCTTTCTTACATGACATTCAAGAACCCTCTCTTAGGGTTTGGATCAGTCCCTCTTTCTGGTAAACACAATAATGAAACAGCCTTAAAATACATTTTGAAAAGCTTTCTTGTTTGGGAAGCTGTACACATTTCTAAAATGACTTAGCTAATTAAGATACCAAAGGCAAGAATAATTTGATATCACATACTTTTATACTTTCTTCCTACATGTTTGATGGATAGAAGTTGATGGTTACTGGCACTCTGAAAATACGCAGTCGGCACTTTTGTCTTCATGTAAATAGTTTGTAAAAGACCAATTTGATAGCTGAGAATGAAAAAGAATTAGGAGAGATAAATTATGTAAACTTTCTTTATTGAAGTGGACACTATGCAAATATTCGATTTGTCTTTTATTTCAGCTGAGTTAGCCAATGATTGATTGCTTTCTATGTTTGCATGTTAATGAATTTTTTTTTTGTTTGTTTAGAATTCTCTATAGTTCTTCTCGGTATTTAAGAAAGAATTATTTTTTTCAAAATTAAGTTGTAGCAATATAAATTGTAGCTCTGCAACAAACTGAAAATAGAGCATTTTTTATAGAAATACGTGTTATATATTATATATTTAGTCTTTGTCCTTTTTATCTCCACTTTTCTATCTTTTATGCCTCACAAAGCAATTGTCTAGTACATGACTCTAATTCATTTATTCAATCACTCACTGATTAGCAAACATTACCTGATTAATTACTCTTTGACAGATTTTACACTGCTGTCTGCATAAAGTTATTGGCATTCTGTTGGAAACAATCCTTATAGACATCACCTGATTTTCCCTTGACTGTCTTGACTGTCATCTTCATTCTCTAGGTGCTGCTCTCTTATTTCACAGAAAAACTGTTAAATTACACACCTTGAGGGTATCACACCCTCCCTTTTTCTGTCATCAAGCAGCTTACCAAAGAGCTACACAGGTTCAGGCTTTTCTCACAAGTTCTGGATTTAGATGAAACAATACACCACAGACTATCAAACCTGACATTGGAAGGTCCTCCAATGGGCCAGATGTTGGAATCCAGAATAAAAAGAAAATCTTCTTCCCATGGGTCCAACTCTGACCAATAGGAATAAGGAGAGACATTTCCCCCTCACCTCGATTCCATAGACTACACCAAAGAATAGTTCACCTTCCTAGTCCAATCAGAAAAATTTTGTGTATTTAGTATGTGAATCCTCCTAGCAACTCTTTCTTTACTCTTTATCATTATGTGGTAGCAAGACCAGTAATGCAACACTGTACAATACCTACTATTTTTCCCTCACATCCTATGTCAATTTTGTGTACTTAACATACTGTCGAGCACATACTAAGTAATCACCTGTCAGCTGACAATTTTCTCTATATGGTAATCACCATGTGACATCACTTACTTTATGTTTATATAAGATCTTTTCTTGGTAGTAAGATTCCACTGTTGCTACTCCTAGAGAGATCAATGTTGCCAGAAAAATAATCTCACACTGGCTCATAGTGACGATCTCTTGCTGTAAAACAGTCATAGTCAAAAATATTACCCAAAAACCCCCCAAAAAACTTAAAATTTAGAGGGAATTTTTTGTGATTTCATTTACAGAAGGTGTATTAAACCAAACATGAGGGCTTCAAGCCAGCACCACTTTTTTTTTTTTTTTTTGTCTTTTCTCTCCCACATTATGCTGTCCTGTTTCACAGGGCAAAACTCACAGTGGTAGGTGACCCATACAGAGGCCAGTGAATTGCATCTGCTGAATTATCAGCATCTCTCACTCTTTTAATGAACTGTAAAAACAGTGTAATGAATCAATCAGCCATGGTGAGAGGATGCCCTGGGGGTGAGCACCAGAGCCTGTGAGACTGAAATCTTTTAAATGAAGAAAAATCTGTCTTCAAAGCTTACCAATCATTTAAATAACAGTAAAAGAATCTTAATATGCCTGCATGGCTGAAGGAAGTATTTTATAAATACTACACCAGCTGTATTTGAGATTTATGTAAAGGGTGAGTTTTTCAGATCAGTATGCTTACATCTAATTAGCAGTACAATATTTAGAAAGTATGAATTGAAAATATATGTTCTTTACAAATATTAGGAGAATAAACTAATACTTTTAAAAACACTACACAGGTGCTTTGCCTGAATCACTTCACAATACAACAATAATACATATACAATAATACATATACAATAATAACATAAGGCAGATATATTTTGACCTATGTGATTATTTTTGCCATTATATAAATATAAAGTGATGTCACATGACAATATCACAAAGATCATTGTCAGCTGACAGATGATTACTTAGTGTGTCCTAGACAGTGTGTTAAGTACTCAAAATTTAGTAGTAAACATGTCAGACACAGGATGCGAGAGAAGGATAGTAGGTATTGCAGTGTTGCATTATAAGAGTGTTGCATTTAGCATTTGTTTTATAACTTTAAAATTGCTGAAGCCTGGATTCGACAGTACATGTGTATGAGTCAAAAATTTACATTTCCCCCCTCTTGTATCCCATAGCTTTAGCATCTGGTTTCTCTTTCCTCGATACATATTTGCTAGGATGACACTAAATTTCTTAAAACTTTTAAATTCAGGGATATATGTGCAGGTTTGTTACACTGGTCAACTTGTGTCATGGGAGCTTGTTTTACAGATGATTTCATCACCCAGAAATTAAGCCTGGTACCCATTAGTTATTTTTCCAGATCCTCTCCCTTCTCTCACCCTCTGCCCTCCAGCAGGCCCCAGTGTGTGTTGTTCCCCACTATGTGTCCATGTGTTCTCATCATTTGGCTTCCATTTATACGTGAGAAAATGTGGTCTCTGGTTTCTGGTTTTCTAGTTCTAGAAATACACTAAATTTTAAGTCAAATTAACTTAACATATTTTTAAATACAGTGGATGATTCCCTTATTCATTGCCAAGTTAATTCTTTCATTTCCATTGAAATAATTGTTTTCTCTAAAAAAAAAAGTGTAATTCATTTTAAAGAAAAATGTTATAGATCTAGGCATTTGCTGGATAGCTGACATTTCTGCAGTTCGAAAGATAGTGCTAAATGACATCATTCTTTATCATTTTATCCTTTTCTGCACTACAACATGAGGCTTCTCAGAACCACAGAGGTAACAGCAGCATGCATTTCCCTGTTTGAGGGTTAGTCCCTGTGAATTATCTCATCCACTTTTATGGCTTCAAATGCCAACTACATCTTTTTGGCTTCCAATTTCTACCTGCATTCTTGTCCTTACGCTTCCCTTGCAAGTGTGCGAAAGTGTTCTGCAGTCACATGAATTCCTCTGTTAATTCTTGGGTACCAGGAAGCTCTATGATCAAAACAATATCAACAATAAAAAAGTTTGTATTTATGTAATAGAAAGGAAAAAACCTTGAATGACTTATCTCTCAGCAAACTCCTGCTGCAGGATAGATCTTTTACTAATTGACAATGTATCCTGTTCTTCACTGTATTATATTTCTATCCTTAGCACCTTGTTGTTTATGGGGAAACAAGGAAGAGGCAGAGGTCAGGAAGGGGAGGGAATTTCTTTACTAAGATTGCCCAACAATGCTCTTATCGTGCCTGGGTTTGAGAATTGTTTAAAAATCACCGTTTCCTTAATGGGGGATTTTATTAGTGTTGTACAGAACTTCCACCTTCTCCGACACATGCATGTGTGTGTGGCCACGAACGCATGCGCCCCCCACCCCCCGACACACACACTCTTTCCAGTCTTGAAGTTGATATATCTTTCTTATAGCAATTCATTCCACAGTTGTCTTTTATTCCTAATGCCCGTGTCACCCCCTCCAAAAAGTCTGCATGCATAGGTACCCCTCTCTTCTACATTGCCCACAGCAAATCCACAAGATCTGCTTAAGCATTCTCTTTCTGAGACGTATATGAGCGTGAAAGTGGATCCCAAAGCCACAATTGCTCCCTCTGCTCTGCCACCAAAGTGGATAGTCAGCCAGGCTTTCATCCTATACATTTCCCAAGAAGGCTTAAGATTCTTTGGAAATGCATAGGATGTTTTGTTTTACTGCCAGATCATATATTGAGCTCGCCAAAATAATTTCATTAAATCTCTTTGGAGCAAGGATGGGGTTTACAACAGCCACTGTAGTAAGCCTCAAACAGATCTTCCTCAACAACACTTAGTTTCCAGCCACACAATAATATAAATCCCTTGTGAAAGTAAATAATCTAAATAATTCTCTAGTACTTTCTTTTTAGAGTCCCCAAGAAGGTCTGTGTTATAATTTGATATCTGCTGAATGTTTGTGCCTCTTTCAAAACTTCACATTTTAACATTCTATTATGACATTTGCTTACCTGATGTGTCCATTTGAGTGATGATAAGCATGTTACGATTAATATTTAAAAAACAAGATTTACTCTCTTCTCTTTCATCCCCATATCAGTAGATTTCATCCCCATCGATCTAATTATGAAGCAAATGATTCAGGATACAGCGTGTGCTCTTCCTTTCTGTATTCGCCCTCTTACGTAACCTGTCAGCAGTCTTACTCAGATTACATCAAAAAGACATAATGAAATCCATCCACTCTTTCATTTCCATGGCAAGCAGTCTAGTTTCTCTCTGCTTGAATAGGTGACTGCAATAATCTTCTCATTGGTCCTCTGCTTCCATTTTTGGCACAACACACCCAACCCTCCTAAAACCATCTCATCGATAATGGCTTTTACAAATAGTTTAGATTTCATCATTCCTCCGTTTAAATACTTGTGATACCCTCTCAGCGCCCTTTTTGATAGCATGATAAAATCAAAATGAAAAACATCTAATATGGTTAATCACATGTAGCCGTCCTTGGTCTCATCTACTTTTCAATCATACTAACCCTTTTTCAGTCACATAAAAATATGGAATCATCCCAATCTCAGGGTCTTTTATCTGCCGTTCTACCTGATCATACACTTCCCTTCTGCGACACCATGAGGTGGACCCTTATTTATTTTTCAGTTTCAGTTAAAACGACACCACTTCCAAGCAGTTTCCCTTGATAATACGAAACAAAATACCTTCTTGCAAACCAGTTACTCTCCATTGTATTATTCAATTTCCTTTTCTTTCATAAAACTATTACACTTACAAAGCATTTTGTATGGTTTGGTTTACATTTTATAAGTTATTTCTCCACCCATTCAGTAAGTTAGACCCTCAAAAAAAATAGTTTTTTTTTTGACACCTACATTTTATTTCTCTTTTTGAAATTTACTCATTATAGTTTAAGTTCTGGGGTACATGTTCAGAATGTGCAGGGTTGTTACATAGGTATATACATGCCGTGGTGGTTTGCTACATTCATCACCCTGTTATCCACATTAGGTACTTCTTATAATGCTATCCCTCTCCTAGCCCCACATCCCCTGCTATCCCTCCCCTAGCCCTCCACCCCCCGACAGGCCCTAGTGTGTGATGTTCCCCTCTCTATGTCCATGTGTTCTCATTGTTCAACACCCACTTATTAATCAGAACATGTGGTGTTTGGTTTTCTGTTCTTGTGTCAGTTTGCTGAGAATGATGGTTTCCAGCTTCAACCATGTCCCTGCAAAGTACATGAACTCACCCTTTTTCATGGCTGCATAGTATTCAATGGTGTATATGTGCTACATTTTCTATATCCTGTCTATCAGTGATGGGCACTGGGTTGTTTGCAAGTCTTTGCTATTGTGAACAGTGCCGCAATAAACATATGTGTGCATGTGACTTTATAATAGAATTATTTATAATCCTTTGGGCACACACCCAGTAATGGGATTGCCGGGTCAAATGGTATTTCTATTTTTAGATCCTTGAGGAAATGCCACACTGTAAACATTTCCAACTGCAAACTCTACATTTAGATATTAATTATAAACATATCTAATCCATTCATAATATAAAACCTCATTTCATGTTATACAAATATTTCCTGTGGATACTTTAAAATAATTGCTTTAAAGTTTGATTTAGTAAATTCATTTATTTTTGCATTAACAGGCGTGTATTATGTATTTTTTAATAAACATTATACTAAGCATTTTATTTATAATGTAATATGATAAGTACAATGATAAAAATGCATTGAGGCTGGGAGCAGTGGCTCACACCTGTACTCCTAGCACTTTGGGAGGCCGAGGTGGGCAGATCACCTGAAGTCAGGAGTTCAAGACCAGCCTGACCAACATTGCAAAACCCAGTTTCTACTAAAAATACAAAAATTAGCCAGGTGTGGTGGCAGGTGCCTGTAATTCCAACTACTTGAGAGGCCTAGGCAAGGAGAGTTGCTTGAACCATGGAGGTGGAGTTTGCAGTGAGCCAAGATCATGCTACTGCACTCTAACCTGGGTAACAAGAGTGAGAATCCATCTAAAACATATTGTTACAAAAACAAATAGGTGAATATGTAACAGTAGCAGGGTAAGGGAGAGGACGTAGCTCCTAGGAGTTAGTCAATCAGAGTTGATTTCTTTAGAATGAGCATGAAAACAAGAAGTGGTTAGGAGCATTCAAGGCAAGTCTAACACCATCTACAAAGGCTTAGGGTTGAGTGAAAGCACGTAAGTATATATTAAAAACAAAATGCAGGCCAGTTGCAGTGCAGTGGCTCATGCTTGTAATCCTAGCACTTTGGGAGGCTGAGTTGAGTGGATCACTTGAGGCCAGGAGTTCGAGACAAACTTAGGTAACATGGTGGACTGCCCCCCATCTCTACTAAAAATAGAAAAATAAGCTGGAAGTTGTGTTGTGCTCCTCTAGTCCAGCTACTCAGGAGAAGGAGGCATAAGAATTGCTGGAACCCAGGAGGCGGAGGCTGCAGTGAGCCAAGATCATGCCACTGTACTCCAGCCTGGACAATAGAGTGGGACAGTCTCAGAAAAACAAAACAAACAAATAAATAAGAAAATAATATAGTGATAGAAAGTTGTGGCAGAAAATGTAATTTAAGGATGATGAGTTTAAAATGACAAATAAAAATTGTGAAATATTTTAGTGCAGATTCCATTTGAGCACATTTGCCTTTTAAAAAGATGGAAGTAAAAAAAGATTTTAAAAAACCACCACCTAATGTGGTCGCATGAACATAGATAGAAATTTAGGATAGAGCTCTAAGGATGGAAATGCTAAGATAAAGGTGACTGAGACCCTGTAAGAATGAGAGAAAGGTCAAAGATGACTCATTGGTTTCTGACTGTGTGGTAGAACGATTCAATGGTAGAAGAAAAGCATGTCTAAAAGGTAAGTTTGATCAGCATAATTTCAAAGTACCTGTAAGAGTTCATGATTAAGAAATATAATAGATGGGGATTGAGAGCTCTGTGTTTGAAGGTCTATGTTTGGGAGTCATTCAGAAATGGATATTCTGAAGATGTGGATGTATTGAGTTGAATAATCTGTGAAAGTATATTTAATGTATATGTTGTCAACAGCTACGTTGAAAAGTTGTTGTTGAACTTGCAAGTCAAGAAAGTTGGTATAACTTGAATTGGACAGAAAGACTGTGAGAAATTTGGTAAACTCCTTGATTAATGAGAATGAGTACCAGTCCCACATCAGTAGGCAGCACAGAAAAGAAAGTGTATTTGTTATAATTTTTTAAAGGAAAAACAGTGTTTGTAGGTAAATTTTTAATACAAATGGCCTGAAACCAGCAATTGTGTCTTAAGTATGTTATTTCTAATTCTAAAACTTGAAATATATAGGGACAAATTCTTGAGAAATTCCCTTGAATTGGACAGAAAGACTGTAATTCCCTTTTGAGAGGAGCAGCAGTGGTGTTTACAGAAAACAAAACAAAACAAAACAAAACTACTGGTTTTCATTATGACAGTTTATTGTAGTATTTTATTTTTCTTTTTTCTTTTCTTTTTTTTTTTTTGAGACGGAGTTTTGCTCGTTACCCAGGCTGGAGTGCAATCGTATGATCTCGAATCACCGCAACCTCCGCCTCCTGGGTTCAGGCAATTCTCCTGCCTCAGCCTCCTGAGTAGCTGGGATTACAGGCACGCACAACCATGCCCAGCTAATTTTTTGTATTTTTAGTAGAGACGGGGTTTCACCATGTTGACCAGGATGGTCTCGATCTCTTGACTTTGTGATTCACCCGCCTCGGCCTCCCAAAGTGTATTGTAGTATTTTCTAGAGACAGTTTGGAGATACAAGTGTGCTGTTTATAATGAAAAGAGCAATGTAACATAGGGCTTAAGGCTCTGCTTAAATAACTGGTCCCAGGTTTTCAAATGGAAACCTGTGGTAGCACGATGCTAAAGCTAGCAGCTGTACCCATGTCTGGACGTGCAAAGCTTAGAGAATCCTCTCTCATAGATTTGTTTTGTATTCTGTTCATATAAATATATTTTGTGGTATAAAATAGAAACACAGAAGACTATTTCAATAAGAAACATAGCAATAATAATGCTGATAATAACCATCACCATCATAAGACTTCCATTATAATGACAGAGGCTTAGTCAGTTTTAAATAATTTCAGCTCTTGCTTAATAATTAAGGTTTTAAATGAAACAGTGTGTCTAAGTTTTGGTCTTGTGGTTATTCCTTTGGTCAAAGGGCAAGAGGATTTTTTTTTTTATTGAAGTGAACTTTGCAAAATATGAAATTAACCATTTTAAAGTGAAGAGGTGGGCACGGTGGCTCACACCTGTATCCCAGCACTTTGGGAACTTAAGGCAGGAAGATGACTTCAGTCAAGGAAAATAGTAAAATAGTTGAAAATCAGCCTGGGCAACATAGCGAGACCCTGCCTCTACAAAAAAACAACAACAAAAAAAACTTAATTTGCCAGGTATGGTAGCACATGCCTGCAGTCCTGGCTACTTGAGAGGCTGATGTGGGAGGTTTGCTTGAGCCCAGAAGTTCAAGGTTGCAGTCAGCTATGATCATTCCATTGAATTCCAACCTGAGGTGTCGCTGCAAAAAAATAAAAATTAAAGTGAATTGTTTAGTAGCATTTAGTATATTCACAATGTTGTGCAATCACCACTTACATCTATTTCTAAAACATTTTCATTGCCTCAAAATATAACCCCATACCCCTTAGGCTGTTGCTCATCATTCTTCCCTTGGCTGCTGGCAACCACTAATGTGCTTTCTGTTTCTATGGGTTTATCTACTGTGGATATTTTATATACCTTGTATCATATATGTGGCTTTTTGCATCTGGCTTTTTTCAAATAGCAAAATACTTTTGAGGTTTATTCTCTTCATAGCATGTATTACTGCTTCATTTCTTTTTACTGGACGATACTGCAATATGGAATAATTTTATAGAATAAAACTTCATTGCATGTATATACCACAATTTGTTTATCCATTCATTTATTGATGCCCATTTGTGTTGTTTCCACCTTTGGCAATTGCAAATTGTGCTGCTATGAATATTCACGTATAAGCATTTTAGTGTGAGTTTTCAATTATTTATGTTACAGATCCAAGTATGGACTTTCTGGGTACTCTGGTAATTGTTTAACTTTTTGAGAAACTGTCAAACTGTTTTTCATAGTGTCCGTACAATTTTACATTCCTACCAGCAAAGTTTCTAATTTCTCCACATACTCTTCAAGACTTGTTATTTTCTATTTTTTCCCCTATAGCCATCCTGGTAGGTATGAATTAAATTTAATTGTGATTTTGACTTGATTTCCTTAATTACTAATGATGTGAAGCATCTTACTATATGCTTGTTGGCCATTTGTATGTCTTCTTTGGAGAAACGCATATACAAGTTCTTTTGCCCAACTTTGTGGTTTTGTTGTTGAGAAGGTGGCAGTATGTATGTAGCCAAAAGAGGTTGCATAGAAAAGAAACAAATGTTCTTAGGAAGATAAATGTGAGTGGATTTTGAAAAACAAAACAAATATGCACCACAATAATTTTATGCTTTCTTGACTCAGAAAGGATCTATTTTGGACCTTATTGCATTGATTATATTCTTTAAATTTAAGGGGTATTATAGGTAAGAGCCGGATATCTTTCATAGCTGTGATTTAAACTGCACAGTATTTGTAGATTTATTGTTTAATTTATCAATAACATGTTTAATTCTCTGATCACTGTAGATATTTTCTATAATGTTATTCTGTCAAATTGCTGAAAATCAGAGTGCATGTATCTTCTTCATATCTATTTCTGGCTGGAAAAAATAGTCACATAGCAGGTCTGAAGTGGACACTTTCAGTAGAACAATGGTTATATTTGGAAAGCTATTTATTAATTATTAGATGACATATTAGGAAATCTTGATGAGAAAATATTGAGGGGTTAAGGCATTATTTTTTTCCACATTTAACATAATAATATGTAGGTGGACAGTGAATTGAGTTAGGACTCTAGCCACATAGTTCACTAAATTGTTCATGCAACCCTTACAAGTGAATTATGAGGTCTTGTTTGGAAGGAAGAATATTTCAAGATTATGCATTTATATTTGAATCAGTAGGAAAGGCTTCGAATTGTCCATCTGTGACAAGCAGAGAAAATATAACACTGAAATGAACTCAAACAATTCTTACAATGCAATTTTCTGAGTTAGTGGAAGCTGTTAGGTTTTAGTCAACCATGGAAGAAAATCCTTAATCCATTTAATAGGCCAGCCTTTTTTTATTTACACATATTGTATTCCTTCAGTTTAGATTTGCACATTTCTTCTGTGGCTGTCATTATTCTTCTAAATACAACCAGGGTAATAATAGCCATTTCCTTCTTTTTTGTCAGAGTAAAATGCAAAGATGACACGTTTTTGATATGCTTTTGGCTACTTAAAAATACAATATTTCTCAAAAAATATTAAGATCCCTGTATATAATTGAGATAAAAAACCATTTATTTTATTTCCGAATCCATATCTGACCTTAAATATGTTACAAATAAGCCCAGCAGCTGAATAATGCCTATGAACAAATGGCTAATGTGCCTTTCCAGTTGGTAAATTAGTATATTGTGCTTGTGTGAAAATTTTTGTTCTCCACCTACACATTTGCCTGTTCAAATTACTGCTTTTTAGTGATCATTAAATGAGAAATATCTTATTCCCTAAATGGTAAGATAACAATAAAAGAAACTTATTTCTTGAGTGTGAGAGCTGTACACATTTGAATTCCTATTTTTACTCTATGGTAGCTTCATACCTTTGGCAAGTAACTTCCTCAGTCTTCTGCTTTTCATTTGACTGTTAATTTGATTAGTAACTTACCATCCTACAGAAAAATATGAACAACTTCTCTTTTATTCATTATTCCTGCATGAGCAACTGCATCAACCATAAAGGCAACTGTTTTAGAATAAATTCATGCCATGAGGATTCCAGTGATTGAAGTGATTTAGTCTGGCAGGATTTCACTGGGTTTTTGGGTTTTTTTTGTCATCTACCTCAACCACAAGGGTCGACTCATGATCTCTTGGTTTGAATCTGACTTAGGTATTTACTCTACCTGACTTTGTGAGTGTTTTGGTTCTAATGATGAATTATCAGCTGTCTTGGCTTCATCTCTGCAGCTATCACATTGGTTTCAATGTCAGCCCGTTGCTTAGATGTAATTCATTACTTTTTCTTTATGAATGTCATTTCGATTACTGAGTGTAAGCTATTAGAGTCACTATACTTTTTGGGAGGGTGAGAGAAAAATTGTATCCAATGGACTAGAAACTCCTCCTCATTTACATCTTCTCTACCAGAAGAAAAGTTGTTAATTAGGGCCAGGCGCGGTGGCTCAAGCCTGTAATCCCAGCACTTTGGGAGGCCGAGGTGGGTGGATCACGAGATCGAGAGATCGAGACCAACCTGGTCAACATGGTGAAACCCCATCTCTACTAAAAAATACAAAAAATTAGCTGGGCATAGTGGCGCGTGCCTGTAATCCCAGCTACTCAGGAGGCTGAGGCAGGAGAATTGCCTGAACCCAGGAGGCGGAGGTTGCGGTGAGCCGAGATCGTGCCATTGCACTCCAGCCTGGGTAACAAGAGCGAAACTCTGTCTCAAAAAAAAAAAAAAAGTTGTTAATTAAAAATATTTTACATTTATATTGAGAACTAACATTTATTGAGTGCTTTCTGTGTCAGACCATGATTTAAGCATTTTCTATATGTCACTTAACCCTTACATTCTTGAGAGATTAGTACTAATATTGTTTCTATTTTACAGATGGTATTGAAAGGTAAATAACTCATCAAAAGCCTGCATGTAGTAAGAAGTTTTAGTTTCTGGGTAATTATTCCTCAGTGGTTAGTTAATTTATAGTTTTCAGCAGCTGAATGAGTATAAAACAAACACAAAAAATCTCAAACCCTAAATAAAGAAGGTCTCAGATAATTTTATACAAATGTTCATATAAAAGGGATACTGTAAACATTTTGATGTAATAATTCTTCCCAATCATACTAGGAAAACTAACTCTAAAGTCAGCTAATGCAACTGGATCAAGACTCATATACAAAAATAGAAAGACTTGACTGTTTAATTACTTGTATTAGTTTGTTCATCATAAGTATACCAGGGAATGTAGGTAACATCTAAAAATCTCTTAAATTCATAGTTTGAGTACTGAATTCTATTTAGTTGTGCAATTTTTGGCTTTTCACTATAATATAGTCAAACTCTAATTTGCTTGCTTTTTTAGGTTATAGGACTCCATCAATACCCATTTAAATAAACACAATGTTTGAGAGAACTCTCCTTGTGCACAGTTTTATCTGAAGACCAGTATCGTTTGATCTAAAATATTTTTCTTTACGACACTTTAAAAAATTCTTAAATTATATGAGCATTTTAGAAAAATAGCAATATTTCCACTAAAGATTTTATTTTCTTCTTTTTTTGGAGGGAAAGTGAATACATTTGGAAATACTGTATCAGCATTACAGCTATACCATTTAGACAGGACATATACTTTCCAATTCCCCTTGACAGAGAGGCTGAAGGTAGGCTATCACTCATCATCAAATTTCTTGAGTTTTTCTTTCTAAAGTAAATAAATACTTCTCTGTTTATATGTTTCTAGCTAAGGTTCACAAAGGAAAAACAAATCTGAATGAACTAGTGTTTCAAAAAAGAGAGAAACAGAGAATACATTTCCCTGTAGAAATACATTTTAATGTTTAATAGGAAAGAAAAGTCTTCAGTACAAAATGTGTATCTTTTGTCCTATACCTACCTTAACCCCATAGGTATTTCATTTTGCAGTTTGCAACTTCTGGTCTGGAGATATTCAGCAATGTAAATGCTTCTGAATCTTCACTTCTATATTTCTATCAATTGTACTTTAACAGCAAAAATGTGGTTCATCAGTTTAACCCAATTTTCAGGGTAGGAATGTCAAAGAAATGCACCAGTCACAGAAAATTAAGAAATAGCCATGCAGTGCCTAATGGTCTAGGAAACTTAATCTGTTTTTCAAATCACATGACTTACTGTCCAGGGCTTTTTTTCTTGTACCCACTGAGGAATATCAAGTTCAATTATCTTTTCCCTGCATACTTCAAATGAAACCAGATTGTCTTTTCTTTCAAACATCAATCCAATAATTAATATCTGGTTGTCAGGGTCCTATATGGATTATTTCTTGAAAACCAAAGACAATAATTGAGTTTTAAATGTTCTTAACATTTCAGGGTGACACATGGTGAATGCAATGGAGAATCTTTTTCTGTCAATGTAGATTTCTTAAATAAAAATTCACTTAAATGAGGGCCTATCAATGTGCAGTATATTATTTCACTTTAGTTTAGAGCAAGCTTTATTGAACATATGCCTGGCCCCTACACCGAATAAATTACATCTTGGCAGTGCAATTCTTTTAAATAAATATTTTCTCTGTTTTAATTTTAAATAAATCTTTACCATCTGCTTTGTCCTTTAGTTACAAGTGCCAACCAACGTCACTTACTATTGTGCCATTTACAAACTGCAGACAGAGGAGGGATTTGGTGCTTGGCATGTTTTTGTTTTTAGTTCTGCATAGTCAGTATTTGTTTTTCTTTTCTCGTGCTTCAAAATATAATGGCTGATATTATTCTATTTGGATGTACTGAAACCATTCCCAGAGAGAAAGGAACACAGGGAAGGAAGAATGATTAATTGAAAGACTAAACTAAAGCCATATCTGCAGAAATGTGATGTTCCTGAAGGATTGTAATTATGTAGATGAGATGTTAAAGCTAACTCTGTAAGGCAGAGGCCATGCAGATTTCACTCTAGCCAAGACCATTAGTAAAGGAAACTCTGTCTTCTAGGAAGAGCAAAAGACATTTCCAGAGAAACAAAGAATAGAAGGTGAATTCATCCTGTCTGCATCTTTTGATAGACTTTATATTCTAGGATTATAGTAAAAGTTACTGAAACATTAGAAAACATCACAAACTGAATAGAAGAGGAGCATAATATGTCTCATTAAAATGAAAGGTTATGTTCAATTCAGCTCAGAGTTCATCAAGCCCTTTCTCTGAAGAATCACAGCATCAAGCACTTAGCTGAATACATTCATAATGAAAATAAAAGCTGCTGATTTATTTTTTTTAAAGAAAAGAAAAAGAGAACAGAAAAGCCTTGTAATATGTTTATATGAAAAATTCATAAAGAATTAAAATTGCTAATTGGAAATCTATCGTTTTATAAAAACCAGAGCATAGGAGCCTTCAAAGCCTTGGCTATTCTGCTGGAACAGGCTTCCCAGGTTGTGGCTGGGTGCGCCGTTGAGATGTTTCTTTCAGAATTTCCCTCACAGTTCAACATTTCAAAGCTGTCTGAGAGCAGACTCAGCTCTGTAGGATACTGTACTCTGGCCAAAGCCAGACTAATCTGGGTCTTCTGTTCCAGGATGAGACAGTGATAAGGGTGGCCAGTTTTATAGAATTAAAACATAGACCTATGTAAGTTTCTTTAGACACTGCAATCTGTATTTATGTCTATTCATTATGGTCTTTCCCAGACATAAAATCAGTTTTTATCTTTAAACCTTACTTAGCAGTAATTATCTCAGGTAAACTCATCTATTCTACATTTTCCCTGTGCTAAAACCATTCCTCCCTTTCACAACAAAGTGTAAAGAAAAATGCTGATATTTAAAACTAAAATTAAAAAAAAAAAACGACAGATGCTTCTACTCTTTCAGAGAAGTAAAATAATTCATGCAAGGTGATAATTGTTCTTCTGTTTGATGTCAACACAGGCACATTAGTAGGTAACTTTCCTTGTCATGTGAAGTCCTCAAAAGAAAAAATAATTTACAAATAAAATCACAAAGTTTAGGAATATTACACTATCTACAAACAAAAATGAAATAAAAAACGGGAATGAAAAACAGAATCTGGGCCTCATGCCTGTAATCCCAGCACTTTGGAAAGCTGAGGTGGGTGAAACAGGAGGTCAAAAGATTGAGACCATCCTGGCAAATGTGGTGAAACCTCGTCTCTACTAAAAATACAAAAATTAGCTGGACATTGTGACAGGTACCTGTAATCCCAGCTACTTGGGAGCTTGAGGCAGGAGAATCACTGAAACCCCAGAAGCAGAAGTTGTGGTGATCCGAGATCATGTCACTGCACTCCAGGCTGGCAAAAGAGAGAGACTCTGTCTCAAAAACAAAACAGAATCTGGAAAAATTGTATG
Organism: Saimiri boliviensis; assembly: GCF_048565385.1. Taxonomy (NCBI): domain Eukaryota; kingdom Metazoa; phylum Chordata; class Mammalia; order Primates; family Cebidae; genus Saimiri; species Saimiri boliviensis. The sequence goes on along the minus strand of NC_133450.1, from coordinate 196,291,230 downwards.
CCATCTAGCTATATAAATAAGTAAACAAACAAAAAATACTCTCTCTCTCTTATAAATAATTTTTTGAGTCAAAGATAAAACACAAAGTACAACTGCAGTTTATTTAGTATACTAAAATATAACAGTAATGGAAACAGTACATATCAGAATGCCTGTAGCACTATGACAGCTCTCAGAGGAAAACAAATTACACACATGCACAAATAAGAAAGAAGAAAACAAACAAATCTGATCCAGAAAGTTAGCAAAGGAACAAGAAGATAAAATGGGAGTAGAAAAAAAAAAGAATAATAAAGATTAAAACAAAATAAAGAATTGGAAAAATTGTAGGACACCTATTTTATGGTGAAACTAGTATTAATCTTCACAACAAAGACATTAGGCGGGCAAGACACTTTCAGGGGTAACACAGAACTGAATTGATATAGAATATCCAGACAGTTTCTTTCATTGCATTTAAAATTGTCAAAAATATGCTCAAAGAGATTAAGTAATTTACCTGTGATCAAAATATTTATTTTCTTTGCAATGCTCCTACTTACTGGTAGATTAGCCATTGTGAACTCCCGGCTGTATTTCCAATCTCTGTCATTTTTAATCTCCTATTCTGAGACTAGTATACATTTTCTCATTTTCTTTCCCCCTTTTTATTCTTTCTCTGTTTTTTTTTTTTTTTTTTTTTTCTTCCTGGTTGCCCAGTTTGAGTGCAGTGGCATGATCTCAGCTGACTGCAATCTCTGCCTCCCAGATTCAAGCAATTATCCTTCCTTAGTCTCCTGAGATTATAGGCTCCCGCCACTAGGCTCCGCTAACTTTTGTATTTTTAGTAGTGGCAGGGTTTCACCATGTTGGCCAGAATGGTCTTGAACTCCTGACCTCAAGTGATCAGTCTGCCTTGGTCTCCCAAAGTTCTGGGATTACAAGTGTGAGCCACCGCGCCCGGCCTAATACACATTTTCTATCTCAAATTATTCTCTGAGCACTAAAATATTTTCCATTTCACCTACCTTCACTGAGAAGTTTTAAAATAACAACCATGGAACTTGTTATTTTACTCTCACTAGTAAAACTTTATTTACCAGAGTTTATTATTATTTTTTTTTATAAATTCAAAATATTAGTCATATTTCTATCACAAGATATCTCATAGTATGGTGGGGTATACTGTAGTTTATTTTTCTGTCCCCAAGATAAGCTTATTTGAATTCCCTTTCATTCCAAGTTGAAGACACTGTGAAAAGTTGCCAAATTGGTACTTTTCATTTTCATCAGAATATATCATTTGCCGCATTTCTTTTTAAAATATGTTTAAAGGAATTTTTTTAACTTTTAAGTTCAGGAGTATATGCACAGGTTTTCTTATACAGGTAAATTTGCGTTGTGGGGGTTTGTTGTGCAGATTATTTCATCACCTTAGTACTAGGTATTAAGTCTAGCACTCATTAGTTATTTTTCTGGATCCTTTCCCTCCTCCCACTCTCCATTTTTTGATAGGCCCCACTGTGTGTTGTTTTCCTCCATGTGCCCATGTGTTTTCATCGTTTAGCTCCCACTTGTAAGTGAGAACATGTGGTATTTGGTTTTCTGTTCCTGAATTAGTTTGCTAAGGATAATGACCTCCATCTCGATGCATGTCCCTGCAAAGGACGTTTTCTCTTTCTTTTTTATGGCTGCATAGGAGTCTATGGTGTATATGTACCATGTATTTGTATATGTACCAAAATACATATGCATTTTGTTTTCTTTATCCAGACTATCATTGATGGGCATTGTGGTTGATTCCATGTCTTTGCTATTATAAATAGTGCTACAACAAATATATATGTACATATGTGTCTTTGTAATAGAATGATGTATATACCTTTTGGTCTATATTCAGATATAGGATCACTAGGTCAAATGTTATTTCTGTTTTTAAGTTTCTGAGGAATTACCACACTGTCATCCACAATGGTTGAGCTAATTTACACTCCCACCAACAGTGTATAAGCATTCCTTTTTCTGTGCAATCTCACCAGTATCTTTTATTTTTATTTTTTTGACATTTTTATAATAGTCATTCTGACTGGTGTGAGATGGTATCTCATTGTGGTTTTGATTCACACTTCTCTAATGCTCAGTGATGTTGAGCTTCTTTGTATATGATTGTTGGGTGCATGTATGTCTTCTTTTAAAAAGTGTCTGTTTATGTCCCTTGCCCCACTTTTTAATTGGATTTTTTTTCTTGTAGATTTCTTTAAGTTCCTTATATATGCTGGATATTAGACATTTGTCAGATGCATAGTCTGCAAAGTTTTCTCCCATTCTGTAGGTTGGCTGGCCACTCTGTTAATAGTTTCTTTTGCTTTATAGAAGTTCTTAATTTAATTCATTACCGTTTGTCAATTTTCACTTTTGTTTCAGTTGCTTTTGGTTTCCTCATCATGAAATCTTTGCCTATTGCTATGTCCTGAGTGGTATTGCCTAAGTTGTCTTTCGGGGTTTTCATAGTTTTGAGTTTTACATTTACGTTTCTCATCCATCTGGAGTTTATTTTTCGGTTTGGTATAAGAAACGGGTCCAGTTTCAATCTTTTGTGTATAGTTATTCAGTTATTCCAGCATCATTTATGGAATAGGAGATCCTTTCCCCAGTGCTTGTTTTTGTCAGGTTTGTCAAAGATCAGATAATTGTTGGTGTGTGGCCTTATTTCTGGATTCTCTATTCTGTTCCATTGGTCCCCATGTCTAGTACCATGCTGTTTTGGTTACTGTATCCCTGGAGTATAGTTTGAATTGGGTAGTGTGATGCCTCCGGCTTTGTTCTTTTTGTTTAGGATTGCCTTGGCAATTTGTATTCTTTTTTGGTTTTATATAAATTGTAAAGTAGTCTTTGTTTCCAGTTTTTCTAAAAATCTCAGTAGTAGGTTAGTAAGAATAGCATTAAATCTATAAATTGCTTTGGGCAGTATGGCCATTTTTCTTATATTGACTCTTCCTATCCATTGATATGGACTTTTTTCCATTTGTTTGTGTCATTTATGATTTCTTTGAGCAATGTTTTTTAGTTCTGCTTATTGGCATTTTATTCTTTCTGATTCACTACATTTCTGACAACCAGATTAATTTATCAGTTATTTCAGTAAATTCTGTAGAAGGATCAACTTAGCACTCCAAACCATTTAACCTATTATTTTCCAGAAATCTGGTAATATATATTGACATATTTATTTTATATAATAAAATACCTGGATAACATGCATTTCTAATGGAAATCAAGTTTTGATTTTTACCTGCATGCATATTCTAGTTTACAAAATTAAAGTAGTTGAGTAATTTTTTAAATTCTTCAAGAAGAAGAAAAATGAAAGGAAAGAAGAAAGGGAAGAAAGGAGGGAAGGAAAGAACACCAAAAGGAAAGGAAAGAAAAAATGAAAGGTGGAAGGAAGGGAGGAAGGAAGGAAGGAAGGAAAAATACTGCTTTTGCAAAATCTTAACCCCTTATTTGTTAGATAGGTACTGATTTTTTTTTCTTTCTTTCTTTTATCTTTTTTCTTTTGTTGTTTTAGATAGGAACGGTGTCCATTGTCCTTGTTTTTATGTCAATGTTGGAAGAGAAGCCTAAGCAATACTTGAAGAAAATAAACAGAGAGAGCGAATAAAGAAATTCTGTAGTAGAATTAAAAGAGAAAAGCCAGAGTCAACTTCAATAAGTAAAACGAAGTTCCCTATTAGTAAAATCAGCAAATGATAGTCTGGAATCATAAAGAGTGAATATGACAGGCAACCAGGCACACTGCCAGATTGTTTTTCCCAGAATGGATTCTGTTGAGGGAGTTCAAAAACACATTTTTGTCAAGCCTTAATACTCATGAATGTTATTTGCATTGTTAAGTCAGTGAAATTGTGTACTTCTTTTATTTGTGGAGTTGTGAATTAGCACAAATAAATGAAATTTTAGCATTTTTAAGTTGAGAGAAACCAAAAAATTGTACCATGTTCTAGACAACAAAAGTTTACGTATGTATGAATGAATTCTGAAGGTTTGGCATCTCAGAAATCATTGGCATGTTTATTTATTCAATATGTTTTATATTGACTCTATGTATAATATTTATGTTTTATTTTGATTAAACAGCATAATTTGGACTGAGAATACTGATTATATATTTGAGATATCATCTCACATTTTCAAATAGAAACATGACATCTAGAAATAACTTATGCTACTAGTTATTTTGGAAAAGAATAAAATAATAGATTAATATGACAAAAGAACATAATTGTTAATTCTATTTGTAAAATATCTTCTCCATGTATGAACTTTATTAATGATATAAAATCAATGGTTATTTTTAGTTAAGTAGCTTTATTATAAATTTATCGTAAATATGCTTATTTTTTATTTATTTGAGAGGGAGTCTCGCTCTGTTGCTCAGGCTGGAGTGCAGTGGCGCAATCTCAGCTCACTACAACCTCTGCCTCTAGGTTCAAGCAATTCTCTGCCTCAGCCTCCTGAGTAGCTGGAATTAGAGGTGCCTGCCACCATGCCCAGCTACTTTTTTTTGTATTTTTAGTAGAGATGGGGTTTCACCATCTTGACCAGGCTGGTCTTGAACTCCTGACCTTGTGATCCACTTGCCTTGGCTTTCCAAAGTGCTGGGATTATAAGCATGAGCCACTGCACCTGGTAATATTCTTAATTTTTCTAATGTAAATTTTAAATTTTGTTATATTTGTTTAGTTTTCACAAATGTAGTCTTAAATATACTTCATAATTTAGAATATCTTGAGTCTGCCTCTCTAAAATAAATTCTTTCTGAGACTATAAAGAGGTCTGAATTATAGAACCCTTCCATTTTATTTCTAGCTAATTGTCCCAGAAAAAGATATGTGGCCTAAAAAGGCCCACCAGAACACTGATATTTTCCCTTATTCAGAGGTCGTTGCTTCTGTGTGGTCTTTTGGACCAAACCAAGCCTGTCGGAGTCCTTCCCCAAATGTTTATACCTGGAGCAGAGAAGAGTCAGTTTTCTCAGGGAAGGCAGCCATACATGTTAGCATTAAGGAGTTCATGTAGGAAAAAGCCTACAACAACTAAAAATGTAGCTGATTCACAGAAAAAGGAAGACACAAGAAACTGAGAAAGACGGCAGTCTAAATGTTATGTATTTCATATTTGATCAATATTTGCATCATCCAAGTCAAGTTCCAATTTAAAATTATACTTCCCAATCCTGAATACAAAATATTCTCTCCTTTGTCTTCAAAGAGGCAGTATTACATGATGTTTTTAGAGTGTAGGCATAGAAACCAGACAAGCCTTGTACTTGAAAATACAAACAGATTTCTCTGTTTATGCAAATGCCATTGTTACTCCTTGAGTGAGGGTGTGGTAAGGGGCACTTACTTTCTCAGCATATTCCCCAGTGCTGTCTTTGTGACTCTGGGTCCTGGTTTCGTCCTTGGATTGTTGAATGGGTGTGTAAGATTCTCATGGAAGCAATATCTGCTTTACCAAAGATGAAGAGTCTCATGAGACTCTTACATCTCGGACTTTTTATTTCCAATGCTCCTTCTTTTGTTTCTGACTTTGTTTCTTAGATTGAATCAAACATTTCCACTTATTGATATGTATAATAAGCTAAAAACCTTTTAATGTAAGTTTCATGGGGCTAAGGAATGGAGAAGAAAAAAACGTAGACCATTTGCTAAGCAAGATGATGCATATGGGTGATACGTTCAATATTCATAATTGAACCTGATGATCATTTCCTCTCTCATAACCCTGTACATAATCAATCACAAAGTATCAGGGTTTCTCCGTCCTAAATATTTCTCAAGGCAATCAATTTATCTCAGTTTCCAAGGCACGAATTCCTTAAGGCCTGGCAATTTCTTTCTCCTGTGTTACCTTAATGGTCTCCCACCTCTTCTTGCTTCCAGCTTCTTCCCCTCCACATTCATTCCTCACACTATAGGAAATGGGATCAACTAATGTTTCTGCAAAAGTCCCTTTAAAGCTCTCTTTTGTGTTTAGTATAAAGTAAAATTTCTTACAACTGTAAGCCCATGCTCAATCTACTCCTCATTTTCTTCAATAATTTTATCTTTTGACATCATCCTTAGAGTATAAATTCAATTCCTCTGATCTGCCATACTGGCTTCTGTATATGTTGTCCAGAATTTATCCAACACTACCACTACCCCATAGTTCTCTTACTCATCTTCATTGCATTTGCTAGATGACTTATACAGTGTGAACCCAGGTGTGCCTCTCTTCTTCTATTGCTGACCAATGTGATCTTAGCACTTACCACAGACTGTGGTCCAAAGAAGGCTTATGAATAATATTTGTCAAAAAGATAAATCTGAACACAGTTCTAATTAAGTAAGGGAAATATACATTAACAAATGAATTAGGAGTTCTAAAAGAAAATTACTAAAACGTTTCAAAGTAAAACAGTGTCTGGAAAACCATAAATCATATTAAAAACCTTTTGAAAGAACAAAAGAATAAATGAATAAGTTACAGAATCATAAGCTAAATAAATTACTGTTGTTTCTTTTAAAAAATAGTAGGCTTGGTATTAATCACCAACTTTATGTTTTAAAAAGAAAATTGACAGACAGGATTTAAGTGAATTTGGCAAAATGGATCTCAAGAAAATTGGAAGTTATGTCATAGTTAATATTCTCTTTTCTGCAGAATAAACAAATACTTTTTTAGTAAGGTAAGATTCACCAAGAATGGTATTTTCAAACAGGTGTTTTAGCACATTAATGTGTTGGTTATGAAAGGAATATAAAGGAATGGGGAAACAGTACTCCTCCAGACATATTAATTAAGATGAAATCTGACTGATTTTTTTGCAGTATTATCTGATAAAAACCTATTACTATTCAGAGTATTTTACATAAAGAAAAATATCTTCTAGCTGTTGCAATGTGGATACAAAGAATTTTTTAAAAGAAGACTGCAAACCTGGACCAAAAACTGCCTAAAGTTTATATTAGTTCTAATTTTAAGTAACATAGCTTTCTGGAGTATCAGAATTTAGCAACATCATTTTTAACCTATTGTAAGCTGAGAGTTATATGAAAATACAATGAACATGGTAGCAGAGAAATGTCTCTACAGACTCACTAGAAATGACTCACAGGATTTATATATATTGCGTGCTCTTTACAATATACTCTACAAACAATAAACATTTGAAAAACAAGACCTATTTGATTATATTTCTATCAGAAATAACAAAAGCCAATTACTATTGAGCTAAAAGTTTTTAAACTGTGTTTCTGGATTAAGAAATAATTGCCTTTTACATTCATCGTCATGAAAACAATAATCAAGAAATCATAAGGATTTTGGAAAAGGAGGCAAAACATGAATTATTGCATGAAAAGATTTTGGAACCAGATATGGCACATGAGAAACCTATTAGCTAATAGTAGATGGAGTACCAACAGTAGTAGTAAAGTCTAGGCATAGTTAAAAATTCATGCAATTTATATCGTAAATCTAGGACTACCAATGAAAAAAAGATGATACAGTCATATGTATTACACCTCTCCAATAAAGAATGAAGAAGGCAATATTTAATAGGAATCCTTTTCTCAAGATGTGTTGTCAACAACACCATCATAAATGTATGCTTTGTGTTTAATTTGCATTAATAGGTCTTGCTTACAGATTTTACCTACTTGCTGCAGCTCTTTATATTTATGTCGCTTTCCATTTGTATCCAAAGAAGCACCCCAAAATAATGTCTGTATACTATGGGAAACATTTTGCCATTAAGCTAAAACCAATACTGCAAATCTGATTGATTCTTAAGCTATTTTTAATTAAGTGGTGATTAACTCTATTTACTTTTAATATTCTGTTTCTACAGTGTAATGCCACTTAAATGTATTCAAGTTTCTGGGGTTGAAATAATGAAATTTATAAACGCCGGAAGTAGGAACGAAATTCAGATGATGGGCAGCATATTTTGGAAAACCATCAAAATATCAGTTTTTCTGTGAGGCAGGGAATCCACACGTACTTGAACACTCTTGCAAAAGCTGAGGAAGTGAGGTACGACATGCATGTAGGCAGCTAACCTAAGCTTAGACAATCTGACTTTTCCTAGAAGACTCTACTAAAGCAATATGAAAATCAGGATCAAAAAGAAACAAACAGTTTAGAATTCATTCTTTTGTTCCTAATAATGACTTTTCAGTAAAGGAGATGTAAGTAGTGTCCAATGGTGATGGAGGGAGCTATGTAGCCAAATTGTTACTATGTTATTATGCTCTTGCCCATGAATTCAGTTGCTTTGATATTCTTGATTTTTGATTCTTTTCTGAGACAAATTTTCTGGATTTTTTTCGTTTACATGAGCCACCCCATAGCTTTCTAACAAATGCCATTTTTTATTGAAGTTAGCTAGAATTGGTTGATATTACTTGCATTCAAGATTTGGCTATTACAGGTAATAGTATCTAGATATAGAGAATTTGGGTAGATTTACTACCTGGCAATATTCAGAGTTACAGGGAGCACAAATGTAACAATCAGGATTTGAATAAAAGGACACTCATAATATAGAGTAGATGAATAAGCAAACAATCATGTATATTTTTCTGAAAATATTCACCCAATAAAAATAAGTGGTGGAGGATAGAATTGCCTATTCATAGATGGGTATGAAGGCAGAAGAAATGTCAGGTGAGATAGCTGCTAAGATTGAATATGGATAGCTTAAAAAAAGAAATGACCAGTTCAAACAATTAGTCAGAGAAGGTGTGAAACTAATGCATCACAGGCTTCCCATTTCTAGCCTAGTTCATCTCTCATGCTCTAATGCTACAATTTGAAGTTACTGAAAACCTAACATGAAGCTTTACTCTTCAGATTTTTGAATTAAAATGTTATTTATTTTACAACCTTGCTTAGGACTTGTTTGTAAAACTTAAGGCACTGATCGCCTAAGTGTTGGGTTCCGAGAAATGGACACTTGATAGATTTTTCAATATATCAAAATCTTTCAAATCTTACAGAGACTCCTTACTAATGAGAGTGTTCTTTTCACTTTGATGATGAGACTGGGTTGCTCTTTATTAAATAAGTGGTAATGTCTTAAATTGAGGAAATTATAAGGGAAATAAAGCAAATTCTTCTCTTGGTTTTGGCCTCACACTTGTTCCCCATTGTTTAGAATTTTATTTGCAATTGTATCTCGAATCAAATCCAGATATCTTGGTGGAAATGGAAGAGCAGCTACATAACACACAACAAAAAAATAAAAATTTAGAAAAATTTTTTCATCTATATACATGAAATATATTGAGAATAGGGAATAAAATCTGATGATGCTTGACTAAGAGAAGAATAACATTTTGGATCAAACTGAGTTTATTAGCACAGGTCTACTTGCCAGAATTTCTGGATTTACTTTTCTAATTCTAGTAGTGGAACATTGTTCAAATTTTTGTGCATGTTGGTCTAATTTGGACTCAGCAATAAATGAAGGTGAGATACTAATGTTTTTCTTAATTTTGTTTACAAGAATGAATCCAGTAGTTTGGGGAAATGGAAATAATGCAATGGACTTTAAATATGTAACTCACCTACCACCCTGCTCATCCTAGAAGAGCCCATAAATCATTTATAAATCAACGTCTTAGAGAAATATGTTTGAGGGCCCCACAACCATGCCCAGACTCAGTGAATGAATAGGAGGACTCGCAGTCCCCAGCATGGAGTTGTACTCGTTGCGAAGATGTATTACAGCCAAAGTATACACAGCAAAACAGCAAAAGGAAAATGTGCATGTGGGAAAGTCCAGAGGAAACGTGGTGCAAGCTTCCAAGGGTTTTCTCCCAGTGGTCACACAGGACATGTTTAATTCTTCCAGCAAGGAGTTGTGGCAACATGTGTGAAATTCTGCCTAGTGAGGATGCTTAGGAGAAACTCAGTGCCCAGGGTTTTGCCTAGAGGCTAGTCACGTAAACATTCTTTGCCTATCGTGTACCAAAATTGCAGACTCTCAGAAGTGAAACAGGTGTTCAGCAGAAGCCGTGTTGTTAGTATAAACCATCTAGGCATAGTGAGCCATTTTTATCAGTTCTGGGAATGGTAAGAGCCCTCCCCAAGTGTTAAGTCCACAGAAGCCAACCAAATGCCAATTGTATAATTAGGACTTTTCTATGGATAACAGTCTCATGTTTGCTACGTCAACTTTTATCTGCTGAATTAGTGAGAGAAGAAAATGCTTAAATGATTTCGCTCTGTAAGTCTGCCTTTTGATGTGAGATTATGTAGGTGAAAAAAGATCCCTGATTTCAACCAAGGATGAAAGAATTGCAGGGTGCCAGATACCAAGTAGAGGCATTAAATCCTTCTATAGTTCAGAGGCCGAAATGGTATGGTTTACCTTAATAAGCAAAAGGATAAATGAACAGAGTACACAAAATAGTTTGACCATAGAGGACCTTTGTTCACTGAATTTGTTCCTGTTGTTCCTAGGAGTAAATGACATAAAAAGACAAAAATGTTGCTACTTGGAATGCATAAACAAAAACAAATAGACAAATAAGCAAATGAGAAAAAAAAATTCAGTTCCAGCGAATCTGCTTACTATGTCTAACCATCAAAATAGAGAATTACGAACCTTTACCTAGTTATTAATTCAAGGCCCCAAGTATCTGTGGATAAAGGGGGCCTGGATTCATTTGAATAAGTATATTGTAATCAAGTCACATATACTTTCTATGACTCTCTCATCCTGCTCCAAAGTGACTGGTACATATTACCCAAGTAACAGTGTGCAGCATAAAGGAAATATGAAGATTGCTTTGCAAAATATCAGATACTTGTTGTGGCACATTGTAATTGTAACATCCTTGAGCCACCAGGAAATGTGGAAGAGGCTTTTGATAGGTGAACTTACAACATTTCTGAGTGAATACTAGAGATACACTTTCTCAGCTAGAAACACATTTATACCTGCATTCTTATTTTGGGAAACTCATGATAATAAGAAAGACCAAATGGCATCTCTTAAACTCTATGTTGAATCAAAACCCAAACTACGTTTTTCTGAGAATCACACATCAGAAAACTAGAGATTTTCAGAACTGATAATAGCTATTATATTCTCCCTTAACTCTTCAGTTTGACTAAGACAGAAGATGGATTTGTCCAAGGAAGTACAGAACTTTATCATGAACTTAATTAGGTGGTTTTCCAATGGCAACTACTATCCTGAATATGTTTTTCTTACTGAAGCTAATTAATACACACCCCTAGCAACTGGTATGCTGTTATTGATCTAACGATACTATAGTTTAGATTTATGTCCCCAACCAAATCTCATGTCAAGTTGGCCTGGTGGGGAGGGGATTAGATCATGGTTGCAGATATCCCCCTTGCTGTTTTTGTGGTAGTGAGTTCCCAACACATCTGATGGTTTAAAAGTGTGTGACACTCCACCCTTTGTTCTCTTTCCTCTGCCACCATGTGAAGAAGATCCTTGCTTCCCCTTTGCCTTCAGCCATAATTTTAAGTTTGCTGAGGCCTCCAGTCATGCTTCCTGTTAAGTCTGCAGAACTGTGAGTCAAATAAACCTATTTTCTTCATAAATTACCCAGTCCCAGATAGTTCTTTATAGAAGTTTAAGAACAGAATAATACAGAAAAATGGTACCAGGAGTGGTTGCTGCTCAAAAGATAGCTGAAAATGTGGAAGAAACTTTGGAACTGGATAACAGACAGAGCTTGAAACAGCTTGGAGGACTCAGAAGAAGACAGGAAGATATGGGAAAGTTTGGAATTTCCTAGAGACTTGTTGAATGTCTTTGACCAAAATGCTGATAGTGATATGGACAATGAAGTCTAGGCTGAGGTGGTCTCAAATGGAAATGAGGAACTTCTTGGGAACTGGAGTAAACATGACCCTTAGTATGATTTGACAAAGAGACTGGCAGCATTTTATCCCTGCCCTAGAGGTCTGTGGAACTTTGAACTTGAGAGAGATGATTTATAGTATCCAGTGGAAGATATTTCTAAGCAGCAAAGCATTTGAGAGGCAACAGAGCATACAAATTTGGAAAATGTGCAGCCTGACAATTCGGTAGAAAAGAAAAATCCATTTTCTGGAGAGAAATTAAAGCTGGCGGCAGAAATTTACATAAGCAATAAGAAACTGAATGTTAATAGCCAAGATAATGGGGAAAAATGTCTCCAGGGCATGTCAGAGATCTTCATGGCCAGCCCCTCCAATTACAGGCCTGGAGGTGTAGGTGGGGAAATGGTTCCATGGGTTGAGCCTGGGGCCCTGCTGTTCTGTGCAGCCTTGGGACATGACACCTTGTTTACCAGCTACTCCAGCTCCAGCTGTGGCTAAAAGGGGCCAAGGTATACCTCAGGCTGTTGTTTCAGAGGGTGCAAACCTGAAGCCTTTGTGGCTTCTATTTGGTATTGGGCCTGTGGGCATGTAGAAGACAAGAATTAAGGTTTAGGAACCTCTGCCTGGATTTCAGAGGATACATGGAAACGCCTGGATGTCCAGGCAAAAGTCTGCTACATAAGCAGAGCCATCATGGAGAACCTCTGCCAAAAGAGCATGGAGGGAAAATGTGGGGTTGCAACCTCCACACAGAGTCCCCACTGGGGCACTGCCTAGTGGAGCTGTGAGAAGAGGGTCAACGCCTTCCAGAACCAAAAATGGTAGATTTACCAACAGCTTGTACCATGTGCCTAGAAAAACTGCAGTCACTCAATGCCAGTCTGTGAAAGCAGCCTTGGGAGCTGTACCCTGCAGTGCCACAGAGGCAGAGCTATGTAAGGCCTTGGGAGCCAACTCTAGTATCAGCATGTCCTGAATGTGATATATAGAGTTAAAGGAGATTATTTTGGAGCTTTAAGATTTAACAACTGCTCTGCTGGGTTTCGGACTTGCATGATGCCTGTAGCCCCTTTGTTTTATCAATATCTACCATTTGGAATTGAAGCATTTACTCAATACCTGTGCTCACATTGCATTTTAAAAATAACTAACGTTTTCAATTTTATAGGCTCACAGGCACAAGAGACTTACCTTGTCTCAGAGATTTTGGACTGTGGACTTTTGAGCTAATGCTGAAATGAGCTAAGACTGGGGGACAGTTGAGAAGGGATAGTTGTATTTTGCAATGTGAGAAGGACATGAGATTTTGGAGGGGCCAGAGACAGAGTGACATAGTTTGGATTAGTGTCCCTGCCCAAATCTCATGTGGAATTGAAGGAGGACCCCGGTGGGAGTAGACTGGATAGTGGGGACATATTTCCTCCTTGCTGTTCTTATGATTGTGAGTGAGTTCCCATTAGATCTGATGGTTTAAATGTGTGTGGCACTTCTCCCATCTCTATGGTAAGATATGCTTGCTTCCCCTTTGTTTTCCACCATGATTTTAAGTTTCCTGAGGCCTCCCTGTCATGTGTCCTGTAAAGCCTGTGAACTGTGAGTCAATTAAACTTTTTTCTTTGTATATTACCCAGTTTCACATAGTTGTCTATGGCAGTGTGAGAACAGACTAATACAAAAGATTTTTTTTTACACCCTACAATAAGCAGCAAACTTAAAAAGCATTCTATTATCACCTGGCATGGTATTTCTTATTTTAAACCACTATTTGGTTTAAAAAAATTGAAGAAACAGTAAGTAGAACATATTTCCATTAAAATTTTGTTAAGAAAAATTTTTATCCAAGAATGTGTGACAAAGTCCATAAAAAACAGATATTTTCCCCCTCACCAGCAAGTCCAGTTATTTGTCTTATATTGAGACATTCCCTTTAAACATATAGACAAATGTATCATAGAACCAATTTCACTAAGATGTTAATAGAATTTTCAATATAGTTCAAATTGCATGTGAGTGTGCTATTCCGATTCACTTAGTTGCTACTGAAAGTGTTTTACATATAAGTCCTTTACCTAACATTCAGGTTTCAGTTGGAGCAATTTGATAATCAACCTTATGATGCAGCAGATCTAATGCTGTTCAGAATTTCTGTAATTAAACCATGACAAGACGTAATAGAATAATTATTTTAACAGCTCTGGTTTCTTTTTTCATTTGTTAGTCCCTCTTTAAGAAATAGTACTTCTTTTAAGAAAGACCCTTCATCTGTTACTAGGATACTAGACCCTTATAAAGTGGGAACATATGACTGTGGGATAGCAGGTGAACATGCTACATACCCAAGCTGGATATCACCAATTGAATAATATCTATACACTTAGCCTGGGAGGCAGGTGTGTACTGCTGCACTATATCTTCAAGTGAATATACTTTATAGGAGTTTAGACCCAAGAATATTCTGAAAGCACAAATTATTTGCCAGTAAAGGTTCTCACATCTCCAGTACTTTGGTGTCACTTCTGTGTCCTGAATTCACCCTTAGGAATTTATGTAAAGCATGTTAAGACTAATTGGATGAAGTAGGAAATACAAGTCTGATTTACAAATATGTAAATCACCTTTACTGATATTGACAACCAAAAGTGTATTGCTGTGCCATTAGTGCCCCATTAAGAAGCATTCTGAACATCTACAGCAAAGTCCTCTTTTTAAGAAAAATACTTTAATCAGAACAACTTATTGCCCCTCTTCCTGGAGGATGAAGTGGCTTGAGATAAGAATCTTTAGGTATGTATGAGCAGTGGACAATTCTTTAGTATTGTGATCGGATATCACAATACTAAAGAGGAGCAAGACTGGAATAATAGTGATAAAGTTTTAGGAAGAAGTATGTGGATAGACCTCAGAAAAATTATAATGTATGTGCTTCATATACATATTCATGAAATAGCCCGCAATGGGGGAGGCTCCTAAAGGCAGATGGAAAAAAAATCACCTGTTCATATGAATAGCAGTAATCTCTTAATTAGTTAAAACTAGGTTTTGCTACATATTATATACAATGAGAAAAATAAAACAGCAGCAACTTAAAAATACAGTTTTTTTCTCTAACAGAAAACACCTTGCAATGCAGTTGATGGCTGATATGGTATGGCTTAATGTCCGTGAGTGAACTAGCTTCTTTCCATTATCTGATTAACATTCTTTCCACTTTCAAGGTCAACTCATGGTCCAGAATATTGCTGGAGCTCCAGCCCTCATTTCTGAATGCCAAGAAACAGAAATGGGGAAAAGCCTGAGTACAAAAGGACCCTCTTATCAGTGAAGCCAGCTTGCTTTCCACAGATGCCTTGGAAGTCTTTCACAACACGTTTATTTTTGTCTCAATGACCAGTACTTGCCATGTGGTCACACCTGGATGCAGGACAAAGAAATATAGTCTTTTAGCTAGGCACATTTCTGCTCTGAATAAAATTTGGACTAAAGAAGAAAAAGCAAATGCATATTTAGTGGAAAGTAGTAATCCTGCATCAACATTTTTTTAAACTTACCATATCTGTGCTTCTAATTACAAAGAGGAGCTATTTTGACGGAAAGCTAGTATAGGATCAACAATATGAATATTCCCACTGCAAAGCTTGCCTGGTTTCAATTACAGTGGAATGTCTTGCAGCAATTTGCAAAAATAGGGTGATATTAGTGGTAAGATGTATGCCCTTATCCAGCTATTAACATATGATTTGTTTCATCATTAGCCAGAGTAGTCATGCCTGGGAATTTCAGTGTATAAGACTGGGGTGACATCTGGTTCTATCAAACCAAATGATTTATACATAAGAAATTTCCAGCCAACAATTTCTACTTTATTCATTTGGGCGAAAGGTGTAAATGATTCCACAAGGGGATACAAAATGATTTCTTCTGAATTGGAAATGGTATTTCTACATGGTAAGCTTTTTATGTAGCCAGGCTATACAATAGGCTTAGGACCTAAGCAGATAATTCTAAAGTTTCAATCTCCTATTTCTACAACAACCCGGGGTAATGCTGATAGAAACTACTAAGGCTATTTGAAATTATAGGAACACAATGTTCTCAGGTCACCCAGGAATTAAGATTTGGCATAATCATATGGTAGGCAGAATAATGACACCTGGAGGTGTCCACATTCGAATTTGCAGACCTTGAGTGATTATGTTACCTTACATGGCAAAAGAGAACTTCACTTGTGATTGATGTAAACATCTTGAAATGGAAAAGTATCCTTGATTGCCCAGGTAGTTCTAATGTAATCACAAGGGCCTTGATAAATTCGAGGAAGGAAGGTCAGAGTTAGAGACGGAATTGAAGATGTTATGCAGCTGCCTTTAAAGTTAGGGAAAGGGATCACAGGCCTGTGAATTCAGGAGTCCTCTAGAAAATGGAAAAACAAGGAAATGGATTATCTCCTACCACTTCCCAAAAAAAATTTCACACATGCAAACAGCTTGATTTTATCTCAGCAATACACATTTCAGACTTACAACCTCCAGAATTATGAAGTAATACAATTGTGTTGCTTTCAGCCACTAAATTTGTAGTAATTTGTTGTAGCAGCAACAGAAAATTAATACACACTACCAGGTCAAAAACTCTAAAACTGGTGTTAGCTGAAGGCAAGGGGAGCATGGAATGCTAGTGAGAAGAACTATAAAATATTAATTACAACTGTGTAGAAATGAAGACTACAGCCTCTATGTAGCTTTCTTTCCTGGCTGAGTCATGCCATTTTTTCTTTTAACTAATTTCATTTGTAGTTACCTTTTGAATTGCTTGTCTATGAAGTAGGGAAATTTGTAATGGTTAGTCTTTTTCTATCCGTATGGTTGTGGGATATGGAAACAGATTAGTGACAAAACAAGAAGATGAATTTGCCCCACTTGGAGATCTTGTCATGAAACTGGTTGATGCATCAACTGATGAAGTTTGCGAGAGCTCTTTTTGGAATGAAAGTGAGTCAATTTTCTGTTATTTTAAGAATAATCATTCTTAAAATACATTATGTTGACTAAGAACAAATGATTAAATAAATAGAGCCAAATACCCCTATGTCTTAGCAAACAGGAAACAGACACGTAAATTAACTTGATCCATCTGATGTTTCATTTGGAATTTGGAATTTGGAGTTAATGACACAAAGAAGCAGGGATCCTTTAGGGTTTGTTCATGGCGAAGAAGATAACACTATCAAGAGCAGTATCCAGTCTCTTCTGGCAGGAGTATCTTAACCAGACTCATTGTGACCATGATATTGACTGTGTCACTAGCACCAGACTTTCCCTTAGATATTTATGCATATGTCAGTATTGTTTCTCCAGTCTTTCCATAGATGCTGTGAATACTCTGGCATTATTACAACAAAATAACTTTTGCCTAAATTATACAGAATCAGCTTTACTTGGGGAGAAACAAGTTTAATTTAAAATTAGGAGGTGGTTTTTTCCCCTAGGTCAGTACATTTTGGTCATTTCCAAAAGCTTACCATGGTTTCACTGAAGTATGCCATATTATAGCTTAGATTCTTTTCCTCTAACCCTATGCATTTTAGACCAATGGCATAGTTTGATCATCTTTCTAGATTCCAAAAAGTAGAAAAGTGATCTTAGATACATAATACAGTTAATAGAGATACCCATCATAATTTACATAAAACCAGCAATTTTATGTATTCTGGTTTTTGCAGTTTTATACCTTAGGTATGTTTGTCTGACCAAAAAACATTGTTCAGGTTTAGAGCTGCTGAAATCAGTCAGTTTTTATAACAGCAAGACTAATCAGATTTAGGCTATGCTAGTTCAGCAAGATAATGCCATCCTGGAACGTATTTAGATAGTCAGCCCTTTCTTTTTTTTTTGTCTAGTCTAAATATTTCTTTTCAAATTTTTAAAATAGCAAAAAGATATCTATGTAGCATTTTTATTTCTGAGGTCATGATGGTCTAAAATACTGCAGAACTCCATCTATCTGTAGATCAGCAGTGTTCAAATTTTTGGTTTCAGGACATTTTTATACTCTTAAATTGTTGAAGAACTCAAGAGCTTTTGTTTATGTGGTTATAGCTTATAATGTTTACTATATTAGAAACTGAAACTGAGAACTATTTAAAATATAAGAATATATAAATATATATACAATTGTTTTCTGGAATGATGATGATATTACATATTATGTAACCTCTGAAAATCTCTACTGTACAAATGAGAGGAAATGGGTAAAAACAGCAATATATAACTTGGTGTTATTATAAAAATAGTTTTGTCCTCATAAACCCCTCAATCTTGGGGACTCTCAAGAGTCCACAGACCGTATTTTTAGAAATGTTGGAGGCATATGTAAAAATAACAAGATTTTGTGTCCAAGATTTTACAAATACTCAAGCATAATTTTATTTAAGCTTTGACAAACGCCTAAGAGAACTTACCATAGGCCAGTTTTGTGGTAAATGCATTTTTAAGAAGTATTATTTACCCTTATGTAACAGATAAATAAGTTGCAACTAAAAGACATTAAGCAACCTGGCTAGAATGACAGTTTCAGTGGATTTCTGTTGCAAACCTACTCTCTCCAATTTTGTCAAACTATTTTTACTATATCATCATTTCATTTTCCAAAAGTAAAACATGACATCTGTAATTAACATGCACTGATGCATACTTGATAATAGTTTTCAAGGAATTAATAATTAAATAAGGTTGCAGAGTTTAAATGACTTTGTGTGCAACAGTGTTATAATGTCAGCATCTGAACCACATCTGGGCAAAAGTGTAAACAAAAAGCCTGATTAAAAAAAGAAAGTTATCTACTTAACAGTCAAGGAGCCAAGGAAAATGGAGAAACGCAGGGACGTAGAAACTGCTTTTGATATTAGATTAGAAAATACTGCATGGAAGAGGCAGAATTTGCGTTCGATGTCAAAACATGAACTATCTTAAAATTAAAATTACAAATAAATAAACATTAAAATAGCTGTATTCTATTCCATAAATATTTGCCAAGCCACTCATTCCATTTTAATTGAAAGTGATAATCTATTGGGACAGATGTCGCATACATTCACCTGGGGATGTTCAGATACTGATACTGATTGCGCAGGTTAACAATATTCAGTATGTAGATAATTAAGTGTATTTTTATTATACATAACAAATATATGTATAAAATGTATTACATTTTAGGGTTGAATTTTAAGCATGTATTGCTTGTTTCAGATATGTCATTATTTTACTTTAACCTCAATAAAATTATCAATGTATGTCAAAAAAGAAAACATAATGTATTCACATATATTAGAATACAGATTATTTTTGTTCAATGACTCTACTATATAACTTTTTTTAGAATGTTGATTAATGGCCCAAAACATTGGACAGCAAATTTTTGAGTCTGCATTGTGTAGAATGATCTTTTTATGAATGATAAAATGAAATTAACTTTTTAAGTTTTTGTTTCTTTTACAATAAAACGAGATTCTTCTTAAAATAAACATCTTTAGTGAAAAACGAAGAAAAGCTATTTTGACCTTTAGCTTTTTTTCAAAGGGTTGGAGTTATATAATCACCAAGATTCCTGTCAATAGGGACAATTTTATACAAGTGCCTATTTAGATAAAAAGAGTTCAACTTTGTCCTGAATTTCAAAGATCTGTGACCCTACAAGGAAATTAGGACATTATTTACGCCTACTCTTTCTATTCCTAGGTTGGGACACACAGTTTGCTCATAGTGTGTAGAACTTGCTAAAAAATTAACTTACTTTTCTTTTGCGTTAGTTCAATAAATGAATACATTCACACCAAAAATATCTTTAACTTGGTGAGAACTTGATTAGAATTTCAATTCCACTCCTTAATAGCTAGGTGATTTTTGTATCATTTTTCTCCAACACGAATGTCATTATCCACTTGACACTATTGTGAGCAGTGAAGGTAGAGACCTGAGCTGAGAGACTCTCTTCTTTTTTGTGATTGTTATTTCAACATTATAAGAAATGAAACATATCGAAAGCCTAGCATCATGATTTCCATATAGCATATTTTCAATTAGTTATGAGTAAATACTTTTCCTTCTCTTTCTTTCCGAGCTCACATATTTTTCAATGGTTAATACATTGGTTTTTAAGCACGTCAAATAAGTGGTTAGATGTGATTATCTTTAATGTCAAATTTAATATTTTACTTATCTTAAAAATTGCTGTATAAAAATTTGAGATAAAAATGAATATCTTGCACATATACAATTTAATGATAATTCTGTATGTTGATCTATTAGCAAAGTTTTAAATATGAAGAATGTGGTTGCTTCATTCCAGGAAAACCAATTGGAAATATTTGGTACCTTTTCGTGTTTTGTTCTGAGAAAATTGTAAGCAAGCCTTAAAAATTGTCTTTATTTTCTATTTTATTACACTACTTCTATGGTTAGGTCATTTTAAATCCCAGAATAACATTGTTGTTTCTGAAAAAATTAAAACCTGTTTTATGTTTATGGTTGATAATAATAGAATGGCAATAGTCACTTCAATATGGGAAATATAATGACTACAAGATCCTATGGTAAAAACTTAAATATCACCATTTATGTATTCATAAATACTTATATATATTTATCTATTATTTATCCACCTTTCTCTCTGTGTATCTTTCTCCTGAAAGAAAAAACACACAGACTAGCATGTACATGTTTTTTTGTTATCACATTTTCAAACTGTGGACCACATCTGCTTCTTTTAGCTAGATGCCTCCAGCTCTCAGAATAAACACATAGGAAGCATTTAAAATGAGTTTGTTGAAAAAATTGAATAGGTGGTGGTATGGTTTGGCTCTATGTCCTCACCCAAATCTTGTCTAGAATTGTGATCCCTATGTGTTAAGGGAGAGACCTGGTGGGAGGTGACTGGATCATGGAGGTGGTTTTCCCTATACTGTTCTCATGATAGTGAGTTCTCTTGAGCTCTGATGGTTTAAAAGCATGTGACTCTCCCTCCTTCTCTCTTTCTCTCCTGCTCTGTCATGGTAAGATATGCTTGCTTCCGGTTAACCTTCCTCCATGATTCTAAGTTTCCTGAGCCCTCCTCAGCCATGTGGAACTGTGAGGTCAATTAAACCTCCTTTATTTATAAATTAAACCTCCTTTCTTTATAAACCCAGTTACCAAGGGGTATCTTTATAGTAGTGTGAGAACAGACTAATACAGATAAGTTAATATGTGAATCTAGCTAGGAAAAAATAGTGAAAGAGAGAGCACAGGTAAGGGAGACATTTAATTTTGCTGGGGAACTTTTCTTAGAATAAGTGTTATTTGAATTAATAAATAAAGACTAAAAAGGTGTATATTAGAAGAAAAATGAAAAAGGAACCTTTCCTGGTACAAGGAACAGAACAAGTAGATTATAAAATAGAAAGCATGTTGTGAATATTGGGGATAACATAGAGTCTAGTTAGCCAAGATCAGAGCATAAGCTAAAGAATGACAGGTACATTCATACAAGTAGGTATATAGCATATTTTAGCATATCTTTGAATATTTTGATAAAGACTGAAGTTTTTTTCTTATGTGATGAAGAATTAATCCTTAACTGAAAACAGATATGAACTTTTTGGATTCTAACAGAGAACCCATTACTTAATGTAGTTTTCTCACTTAAAGAACAGAAGAGCTGGTCTGGCTACAGTCATTTCAGCTTTAATATAGCACTAGTATAGCATCATAATTAAAATCAAAACTATCTGATCTAAAATCTTACATTCAGTTTTTTGGAGGAACATAAATGACTTCTTGTATTTACTAAGTGGTTTTCTGCAATATTCTTTTCTTTTTTATTGAGAGAGTCTTGCTCTGTTGCCCAGGCTAGACTGCAGTGGCACAATCTTGGCTCATTTCAACCTCCACCTCCCAGGGTCAAGCAATCATCCTACTTCAGCCTCCTGAGTAGCTGGAACTACAGGTGAATGCCGCCATGCCTAGCTACTTTTTATATATATTTTTGGAAGATACAGGGTTTCACTGTGTTGGCTAGGCTGTTCTCAAATCATTGGCCTCAAGTGATCTGCCCATCTTTGCCTCCCAAAGTGCTGGCTCACAGATGTAAGCCACTGTGCCCAGTCAATCTTCTGCAATATTCCTTGAAGTTGTTACTATATAACCAAATTTGGCTAACTTATTTGTTATTAGGCAATATTTATAGATAACTGAATTTCATCTTTCATTCATATAAGAAATTTTCCAAGGCCTATGAAATCTTAGTCTTCTGATTCAATATTAATGGGTACAAAAGGGTGTTTAAATTTTAATTTGTTTTTGCAAAAAAAGGTGAATCATAAATAAAAGCATAATAATAGGTTAATGCTTATATTTAAGTGCATATTTTATGTATTTTGTGACATAAATAATTCTTAGATAACATATAATGTATCTAATAATGTTAATAGCCTAAAATACTTTACTATTTGGCAATTCCTGTATATTCAAGTGTTTTAACTCTTTCTGACTAAAGTATTTATACTCCCATTGGTTGGATGACTTAGTACAGTACAGTCTGTGACTCTCAGAATGCATATAAATTTGAGAAGCAAGTTTTTTTTTTTTTTTAAATCTGATTTCTACTCAAGACTGAGGACAATGCCAGGAATTAATTTGTCATTCAGCCAAGTGTCAGTACTATCTTGTGGTGTTTTCTTAACCTCACATCAAAATTCTACCCTACAGTCAAATCAACTTGAGGCCAGGTTTCAAAGGCTAAAATGTATAACTGCCTTTGAGCAATGAATGGGAGTCCGCAATTTTAGCCTGGGGGCAATGTTTTACTGAACTCTGTGATATCTCTAAACCTTTATACTGTGTTACATCTGTTTTCATTGTTCCCTTATGCAATATTTTTGGGACAATTCTCTTTTGTCTTTTCTTTTTAACAATATTGCACTTCAAAACAATTTTGTTTGGCTTTGTTATTTTTCATTTCAATTTAGGTTTTTGGCCATTTATATTAATAATTTCAGTTATAGAAAGAAATAGCAAAGTTAATACAGGGAGTTTTGCAGATGCTTCACCCAACTTGCAATATTAATTTTGTGTATAGTCATGATACTATTATCAAAATTGCTATAATTGGTACAATAATATTAGCATCGGTAAAATAATATTAACTGAACTAAAATGGTAAAAAACTAATAAGCCAACTACAAACGATTTATATTTCAGCATATTTCAACTAATGCCCTTTTTGTTCTTGAGGGTCCAATCCAGAAGCCTACATTTCATTTCGTTGTCCTGACTTCTTACTTGTCTAGTGTGGGAAAGTTCAATAGTTTTTATTTATCTCTCATGATCTTGACAATTTAAAAAGTATTTTGTAGAGTGTCTCTCAGTTTGGATCTGAACTCTATCTGATGTTTTGTCATAATTATATTAAAGATTTGGATTTGGGGGAAAAATACCAATGAGGTGATAGGCTTTGTGGAATGAGTGGGTCACGTCAACAATTAATTGATGTCAGTATGGCTTATTAGAGTGATATGAACCTTGATCCCTTGATTAAGGTGGTGTTGACTAGGTTTCTTCATAGTACAGTTACTATAACCAATAAATAATTAGGGGCAAATAATTTGAGATTATGTAAATATGTTATTTATTCATGTACTTTTGCTCACAGTTTTTTGCCTACAATGATTACTATATGGCATTCTAATGATTATTTTCTATCTCCCACATTTTAAAAAATGTATTAATTGGAATTCTTATGTAAGAAAGAGTTGTCTCTTCTGCTCAGTTTGTTTATTTATATTACTGTGAACACATTAATATTTACTTTATTATCTGGGTTATAATATAAAACTCTAATCATTAATTTAATTGCTTAAATTGTGTTAGCTTTGATCACAGGAGGTCTTTCAGATTGAATTCTATGTCTTTTTGATGCAGTCTAAAATCAGGGCTTAGGCTAGGATGATTCTTGGCTTTGTGCAAGAAAGAACATGAGTGAGCCAACAGAGCAAAATGAAAGCACGTTTATTAAAGGAACGGAGCACAGGATTCTGGCAGCTCCACATACGGACCAGTAGCAGCAGCGGTAGCAGCCCTCCCGAATTGCTGGCTAGCTGTTTATAGAGAACTATTCCTTGAGTGTATGCTAGATAAGGGATGAGTTATTAATAAATGTTCTGCAAAAGGGGCAAAGGGTTCTTGGAACCAAAGGTCCTTCTTCTTTTAAACTATATAAGGTAACTTCTGGGGGTTGATAGCATTTGTTAATTGTCATATTGGTAGTGGGAGTGTCTTGTAGCATGCAAATGCATTATAATTAGCAGATCGTAAGCAGTGAGGGCAACCAGAAGTCACTTTCATTGTCTTCTTGGTTTTAGCTGGTTTCTTTGCTGCATCCTATTCTTATCAGCTCCTGTTTTGTTCAGTGGGGTCTTGTGACTGGTTCTCAGAAAACAAGTCCTACTGATCTCCTACCTCATTTTGACATGTCTCATCTTTCTTTTCATTTTTTTTTCCTCCTCTCTTTTTAAATTTTATCAGTTCTTTACCTCTTGGAACCACATGAAATTCCAGGGCTAACCTATATTTTTGTTACCCCAGTCTTAGAACCAGCTACTTCTCCAAGGAGCCTTGGTTCCTTTTATTAGATAATGATATTTAAACACAAAGATCTGCGCCCTAGTTTTATTAGTTGCTCCTAGTGTATCACTGGTTCTACATAGGCTCATCAGACAAAGACAGGACATGTATTTATGTAAAGTAGCCAAGGTATACATACTTTTATACATTTTTTGTATGTATTTTTTAAATGAAATCATACTGATAACTCCAAATCTAACTCACCACTACAGAGTTTATTATATAATTATTTGACTATTTCTAACTTAGAGTGAGAAACATGGCTTTCCTTATCTACAATATATTTGCTGATACATTGTACCAGTAGAGTAGTTGAGTTGCTATTTCATGCTCTTGAGAGAAAAACTTTAGGAATTTGAGTAACCTGATTGTATCTATTGCTTTTGTTTATTAGCTGACAATATTTGTTCAGTGTTTTAGAATGCTTTTCTCTCAGATTTTAATTTGTTTGTTCTTTTTCTGTCTCTTTAAATGAGGTAATATTGCTCATTTTTAATATAGTGCACCTTCTGGTGCACAGCCCATTTCTTAACAGGCCTGGGACCAGTCCAGGGCAGGAGTTGGGGACCCCAGCTGTAAATGTTATTAGACACTTAGTTCTTACTTATTCTATCTAACTGTATGTTCATGCCCATTAGCTAACTTCTCTTCATTCCCTCCCCAATCATTCCTAGCTTTTAGTAAGTCATTCTACTTTCTTAAAGCACTGATCTGCTCTTTAACAAACATTAGTAAAGGTTTAATAAAAGGTACACCTATCAAACATAGATTAGGTCTTTTCACATAGTCCCACATTTCTTGGAGACTTTGTTCATTCCTTTTTCCCCTTTTTTCTCTAATCATGCCTTCTCATTTTATTTCATTGAGTTGATCCTTGACCTCTGATATCCTTTCTTCTGCTTGCTCAATTCGGCTGTTGAAACTTGTGCATGCGTCACAAAGTTCTCGTGTTGTGTTTTTCAGCTCCATCAATTCACTTATGTTCCTTTCTAGGTTGTCCATTCTCGTTAGCATTTCATCAAATCTTTTTTCAAGGTTCTTAGTTTCTTTGCATTGGGTTAGAACATGTTCTTTTAGCTCACAGAAGTTTCTTACTACCCACCTTCTGAAGCCTGGTTTAGTCATTTCATCACACTCATTCTCCATCCAGCCTTGTCCCCTTGCTGGTGAGGAGTTGTGATCCCTTATAGGACGAGAGGTGTTCTGGTTTCGGGTGTTTTCATCCTTTTTGTGCTGGTTTCTTCCCGTCTTTATGGATTTATCTACCTGTCATCTTTGTAGTTGCTGACTTTCAGATTGGTCTCTGAGTAGACATTCTGTTTGTTGATGATGAAGTTATTTCTGTTTCTTAGTTTTCCTTCTAACAGTCTGGCCTCTCTGCTGTAGGGCTGCTGAGGTCCACTCCAGGCCCTGCTTGCCTGGGGATCACCTGCAGCAGCTGCAGAACAGTAAGGTTGCTACCAGTTTCTTCTTCTGCTATCTTTGTCCCAGAAGGATACCTGCCAGATGTCAGTCTGAGCTCTCCTTTATGAGGTGACTCTTTGGATATATGGGGGTCAGGAAGCTGCTTGAGGAGACAGTCTGTCCTTTATAGGAGCTCAAGTGCTGAGCTGTGAGCTCTGTTGGTCATTCAGAGCTGCTGGGCAGGTACGTTTATGTCTGCTGCAGCAGAACTCATAAACCACTTTTTGTTCCCAGGTGCTCTGTCCCAGGGAGTTAGGGCTTTATTTATGAGTTTCCGTTGTGTTGCTGCCTTTTTTTTCTTTTTCAGGGCTGCCCTGCCCAGCAAAGAGGCAGCCTAGTCACTGTCTGCCTGCAGAGGCTTTGCTGAGCTGCTGTGGGCTCTGCCCAGCTGCCACGTGAACTTCCCTGCAGTCCTGTTTATATGGGTGTAGTTAGAACTGCCTCGGCAATGGTGGCCCACCTCTGTATTGGCAGACTCTCTCTGTAATGGCAGGTTGCCTTGGCAGTGGCGGGTTGCCTTGGCAATGGTAGGCAGCCTCAGCAATGGCGGGTTGCCTTGGCAACAGCAGGCTGCCTCAGCAATGGTGGACTACCTCCATATTGTTTGAATGCCTTGTTAATGGCGGGCACCCCTCCCCCACAGAGCTGGACCGTCCCAGGTTCCGCTGTGCTTGCTGTGAAACTCTCAATCCAGAGAGTTTCTGATTGCTGTTCTTTTATGGGGGTGGGGCCAGCCGAGCCTGATCGCCTGGCTCCCTGCCTCAGAGCCTTTATAAGACTATCACCTTGTGGTCAAACTGGTGAAGCATAATAGCAAGAGTTTTAAACCTTTAACATATCTGATAGGCTTCCCAAACATCAAATTTCAGCTTCAAAATTGTCTTTTCTAACCCCCAAATTCTGAATGCTACAGAAGAACCCTGGACCATACAAAAGAGATGTAAATAGGATTATTTGACATGTTTAATTACATGGGATTGTCTAATTAAAAGTAATGTTTAATCTTCTTCAGGTTGTATTTTAGTTAATAATATTAATATATGCTCCAAGATTGTATGGGATTTCTAAAACTGTAATGTCTGAGTATAAGCTATCAATAATAATAAAGATTATTTTATTGTTATAGACCACAAAAATAACCAAATTTCCTTGTCAACTGTATCTTTAAATATGACTATTTAAAGTCATTTCCACAGTTAATCGCATAATGCTGATGTAGTTTCTGAAATCTTCATTAGCTGCAAAATCCTAGAATATGGTATGTCTTAGGAGGTTCATGAAAGTATGTAAAGGATCCTGAAAAGTACTCTTGAATACAGGTTTCTAATAACTTTAATAAATTTGTATCATTTGGACTGGGTAAGAACTCCTGAAACTGACTGGTTTATAATAACAAAAAGACTGCCTGCCTTATGAAACTGCTGACCTAAGTAGAACAAAAATCAATTTTTTGTTGAAAAAACAAAACGCTTTGCCAGATTTTCATGTTAAGTCAGCTAATACTGAAATCGTTTACATATACAATTTGAATAAACTCCATGGTCTAAGTCAAATTATCTATGATAAACCATTAGTTATCAGTAATATGCACCTAAATTGGAGGAACAACTGGCATCTAAGTGGGGGGTCTCTTATGTACACTTATGGGGTACACACTTTTTTGTGAAGACTTTTACAGCCAGCCTTATACATGAATAGCTTATACTTTGATAGACAAAAGTTGAAGGCCCAGTGCAGGTGAGAAACTTTAATGTACACATGTTGCCTCATAATCAGTCAGAAACAGAACATTGGTTCACACCTCTTCAGAACATCACAGGTTAAAGAGAACACTGCCAGAAGGCCTTTATTCTTCTATTTTTTTTCCAGCAAGTTTTTGGGGAACGCATTGTGTTTGGTTACATAAATAAGTTCTTTAGTATTTCTGGGATTTGGGTGCCCCCATCAAAAGAGAACATTGCCAGAAGGCCTTCACTCTTCTAATTTTTTCCCCAATAAGTTTTTGGGAAACAGGTGGTGTTTGGTTACATCAATAAGTTCCTTAGTGATGATTTATGAAATTTTGGTGCATCCATTACCCAAACAGTGTACACTGTACCCAGTGTGTTTTCTTTTATCCCTCATCGCCTCCCACCCTCTCCCCCAAGTCCCTGAGTCCAATTTATCATTCTTATGCCTCTGCTCCCACATATGACTGAGAACATACGATGCTTGATTTTCCATTCCCAAGTTACTTCACAGAATAATAGGCTCCAATATATACCACATTTTCTTTATCCAGTAGTTGATTGATGGGTATTTAGACTGGTTCCATATTTTTGTAATTGCAAATTGTGCTGCTATAAACATGACTGTGCAAATATCTTTTTGTATAATGACTTCTTTTCTTCTGGGTAGACACCTAGTAGTGGTATTGCTGAATCAAACAGTAGATCTCCTTTTAGGTTTTTAAGAAATCTTCACACTGTTTTCCGTAGCGGTTGTACTAGTTTACATTCCCCAGAACGTAAAAGTGTTTTATTTTCACCACATCCGTGCCACCATCTATTACTTTTTTGATTTTTTTGATTATGGCCATTCTTGCAGGAGTAAAGGTGATATCACATTGTGGATTTGGTTTGCATTTCCTCATATTTATTGATGCTGAGCATTTTTCCATATGCTCGTTGGCCATTTGTATATCTTCTTTTGATAATTGTCTATTCATGCCATTAGCCCACTTTTTGATGGGATTTTTTTTTCTTTAATTTATTTAAGTTCTTTGTAGGTTCTGGATATTCGTTCTTTTTCAGATGTATAGATTGTGAAGATTTTTTTCCCACTTTTGGGGTTGTCTGTTAACTTGGCTGATTATGTATCTTGCTCTTCAGATGCTTTTTAGTTTAACTAGGTCCCATCTCTTTATCTTGGTTTTTATTGCATTTGCTTTTGTGTTCTTGGTCATGAAGTCTTTGCCTAAGCCAATGTGTAAAATTTTTTTGGTTTCAGGTCTTAAATTTAAGTCTTTCATCCATCTTGAGTTGATTTTTGTATAAGGTGTGAGATGAGGATAGTTTCATTCTTCTACATGTGGCTTGCCAATTATCCCAGCAACATTTGTTGAATAGGGCATCCTTCCCCTACTTTATGTTTTTCTTTGCTTTGTCGATGATGAATTGGCTGTAAATATTTGGGTTTATTTCTGGGTTCTCTTTTCTATTTCATCGGTCAATGAGCCTAGATTTATAACAGTACCAAGCTGTTTGGGTGACAATGATCTTGAAGTAGAGTTTGAAGTTGGGTAATGTTATCTCTCCAGATTTGTTCTTTTGCTTAGTATGCTTTGGTTATGCATCCTCTTTTTTCATTCCTTGTGAATTTTAGTATTCTTTTTTCTAGTTCTGTGAAGAATTATGGTGGTATTTTAATGGGAATTGCATTGAATTTGTAGATTGCTTTTGACAGTGTGATCATTTTCTTAATATTGATTCCACCCATTCATGAACATAGGATGTGTTTTCATTCCTATGTGTCATC
The DNA here is from genome assembly GCF_048565385.1 of Saimiri boliviensis. Lineage (NCBI taxonomy): Eukaryota > Metazoa > Chordata > Mammalia > Primates > Cebidae > Saimiri > Saimiri boliviensis. The sequence continues at coordinate 196,261,723 of NC_133450.1, read as the reverse complement.
TATAATTTCTTTCAGGAGTATTTTGTGGTTTTTCCTTGTTCAAGTCTTTCATATCTTTGGTTAGTTATATTCCTAAGTTTTTTTTTTTTTTTTTTTTTTTTTTTTTTTTTTTTTTGGAAGCTGTTGTGAAAAGAGTTTCCCAGTGCCACACCTCCATCCACACCCCAATCCGGGAATGTAGAGTTCTTTGTGTGAATTTCCCACTTATGGGCTAGATAGAGGAATCCAGGTGGCCTTCTTTGTCCAGAAAGGCCTTGGAAAACTCTGGGAGAAGGGGGCTCTCTTGTGGACCAAGCAGTCAATCCGGTATCAGAGTCAAAGATCAATCACTGCAGAGGAAGGTTGAAAGAACTCCTCTCATTGAATGAGAACATGAATGAGGAGGGAACAACTCCAGGTTGTTAAAACTCTGCTTCTCCTTACCTATACGAACTCCTTCTCTAGGTCCCCTCCCATGGCAGCATGGGAACTGTCTCTCCTCTCTCTTTCTCACTCTCTGCCTGATAAATTGCTCTCTGCAAAACTCTTTGGCTCCACGATATTTATTTAAACAGCAAGCTCACCCTGCCTCTGGTGCCACTTTCCCCATTCTTCAGGATAAGAGGGGCCATGGACCTCACTGGAACAGGGAGGGAGCTGAGTACACAGCCCTGCCCCCAGTTACATTATGATATGCCAAGTTGTATATTTTGTAAACCAAAAATAAAATTCTAAGCTTACCAACCAACCCAAAGAAGGGACTCCTCTCTCTGTTAAGAGCATTCCAAAGCAAACCCGAAAAAGTAATTTAGACCATGATGGGAAGTTAGGGTCAGATATGCCTGATTATACTCTTCTCCCTTTGGAATTCAGGTACAGCTGAGCAGGATTCACATTAAAACAGAGACCTCAAGACTAACAAAAGAGACTCCTCTTAGCAATAAAATACCAAATTCTAACCCGAATTCTAGTATAGCATCTCAGGACAGATAGCAGGCCCTGAAAGAAATACAAATAGTTTACCCCCAAAGATATTTCTTTGACAGAATTTGAGATGGCCCTGCAAAGCTGTCTCTTGTGGGAAAACCTGCATTCTATAGAGAATTCTCTGTTCAAGTCTTTTTCAGATATAGATGACATTTAACTACGTCTGGCACCTTTATGTGTCTGACAAGAGGCATTTACCATCTATTCTCTCTGAAACCTAGTACCTGGAGGCTTCATCTACGTGGGAAGAACCTTGGCCTCCAGAAAGCCCCTTAGGCTTAATACAAATATTTATTTCTACTGACTTCAACTTTGTGGGCTACTCAACCCTTTCAACCAATTTCCAATCAAGAAATGTTTAATTCCACCTATGACCTGAAAGCCCCTTCTCTGAGATGTCACACCTGTCCAGGTCAAAGCAATGTATTTCTTATATGTATTGATTTATGTATCAGCCTGTAACTTCTTTTACTCTAAAATGTATAAAATCAAGCTGTAATCCAACCACTTTGGGCACATGTTCTCAAGGCCTCTTTAGACTGTGCTTTGGGCCTTGGTGACTCATATTTGGCTCAGAATAAATCATTCGAATATTTTACCGTTTGACCCTTTTTTGTTGACTAATTTTTCTGCCTGTAATTTGTTAAGGAGTTTCAATCTATTATCAATTCTGGAAAATGTTTATGTGTTATCACATCAACATATTTTAAAAAATGTTTAAAAAATTTAAAAAATGTTTTTTCATTGTTCTTTACTCTAGATATTCTATCTGGGGTACAGACTACTTACTTCCCAGAGTAGTTGTCCTACTTGCAGGGATGCAGTAATCTTCTATATTTGTTTTGGTTTGTGGGGAAGAAAGACTAGAACATTGAACAGGGCTTTCTTCTGGCTCCTGTCAGAAGTACTACAATCTCACTTCAATCTGCAGATCTCAACAATGGTACTGACTAATTAGAGGACACAGGAAAGTGTAGATTCTCTTATTTTCAGCAAGGAGCAGAGCATGGCATAGCTTAACATAATGGCCCATTCTTCCTTCAAAAGTTTAATACTTTTAGTGTGAATATTCATCATTAGTTAATCTTGAATGTCAATTATTTATGTAGCAAATGTGGTGGAAAATTTTTTTATATGCTTCTTTGAGATCTCCAAGAGGAACTTGAAAAAATACGTTTGAATTGTAAACCCATTCAAGTTTCAAAGCCCAGAGTTCCTTTCTCTGGACAACTTTTCCCTATAAGACAATAGAGTGAGACAAGTTTCCTCATCTTTTTCGAAAGAGTATTTGTTTGTGTTTTAGTATGTTATTTACTTTTAATATGCAGCCCTTAGCATGTTCTGTGTTAATCTTAGATTAAACTTGTTGCCTCGTAGAGATTAAGCCTCCATTTTATTTTCTCCGTAGTATTATAATTTAGGTTATAAGTAACTATGATTCCCGCCTTCTTTAATACCTTAAATGAGCCACTGCCACAGTATAATATGGGTTTACTGCTTTTTATAGTTTTAGCGTTCTTTTATTTTTTCTTCTTTTTAATTTAATTTAATTAATTTATTTATTTATTTTAACAGGATCTTGCTCTATCACCCAGGCTGGAATGGAGTGGTACCATAATAGCTCCTTACAGCCTCAAACTTCCAGTAACAAGTGATCCTCCTGCCTCAGCCTTCCAAGTAACTGGGAATACAGGCACACACCACTGTGCCTGGCTAAGTATTTTTGTTTTTTCATAGCAATAGAGTCTTGCTACGTTGCCCAGGCTGGTCTTGAACTCCTGACCTCAAGCAATACTCTTGCCTCAGCTTCCCAAAGTGTTAGGATTGCAGGTATGAGGCACTGCACCAGGCCTTATCTTGCTTTTCTAAAAATGGATATTATGTATTATTTCTTTTAATCACAACTTGTAATAGTAATTTTTATTTTATATGTCACTTTTAGCTGCTTAAATACAGGAGATCAGATAATGTTTCTCTAGTATCTTCACATAATTTTGAGTTTAGCAAATTATTTTGATTTTTTATTTGGTAAGTGTTCTTATTCTTTTTGTTTCATTACTTTTATTCTCATTTCTCTGCTGCATTGATGCAAGGCTATTGCTTAATTCTCCCTCCCACTAATCCTTTTACATTTACTTCCCTAGTCTGGAAGATCACAGGATGTTTTTATACTCAGAAGTTACCTTAACTTATAAAAAGCAAGCAAACAAACAAAAAACAAACAAACGAAACCCACAGATGCTATATATAGTGATAATCATCAGTTCTAATCTCACTAGAGTACAAAAATCTTAAGTGCCTCAACTATTAATATTCTCTTCTTGTATCCTGTGTCCTTTTGCTTTTATCTTAATATCAGCTTATTTTCAACCACAAAATTACTCTATATTTTCTTTGTCTTTAACTGTCTGTAATTATCTTTAGCTTGCTCTTAATCTTGAATGATACTTTAGCTGGAATGAGAGTTCTAAGCCCCTGGGGCTGTTTTAGTTTGGTTTGACTTTCTCTCTTCAATTCTTTAGACAATTAAGTTTAATACTTTCTTGTTGTTGTTGCTGATAAGAAGTCTATTATCTATCTACTAAAAATTCCTTTATTTATGACATCTACAATTTTTTATTAATTTTCTACTTTTAAAAATAGTTTTATTATGATGTATGTTACTGAACATGTGTCTTTTTATTCTACTTAAGAATTGGCATTTTGTTTTAATTAAGAATTTGTATGTTTTTAATTCTGGAAACTTATCAGACATCTCATATAATTATAAATCTCTGCCAGTTTCCTATTTATTCTTTCCTTCTAAAACTTTATCCAATGCATGTTGTTTTAAAATGTGTCTAATAAATTGTTGACAAAAGAAAAACTTCAGCTGAATTAAATTTACAAGAGTTTAATTGAGCAACAGTTTGCGAATTGCACAGTCTTCTGAGTCAGAATAGGCTCAGAGACTCCAATGCAGCCACGTGGTGAAAGAAGATTTATGAACAGAAAATGTAACGTGAGGTACAGAAAAAGACAATGAGGTATAGAAACAACTAGATTGGTTATAGCATAGTATTTGTCTTATTTGAACATAGTTTGAATAATTGGCTACATTTGATTGGCCAAAACTCGGTGATTGGCACAAGTGTAGGCTAGTCTCCTTACACCTCCACTTGTTCTGATTCACATGTGCAGAAAACCTTTAGGCCAAACTTAAAATATGTAAAGAAGCAGCTTTTGGCTAAACCTGCTTAACACTGTCATTTTCATACTGAGACAAATGTGGAGTTTAACTTCTGCTCATCTCTCACTAACCAGGTGATTTTAGTTCACTTAATCATTATGAGACTAATTTTTCTCTACTGTAAAATTAATAATACTACCTAATTTGTTTAAGAACTAAATGGCATAAGCCATTGTGTTAATATTCTGTTGCCTCTATAACAGATTACCACAAACTTAGTGACTTAAAACAATAAAAAATCACTATCTTACAGTTATTTTGGTCAAAAGTTCAACATAGAGTGCATTGGGCTAACATGAAGCCCAGTAGGCAGTAAAATCAAGTGTTGGTAGAACCATTTTGAAGGGTTTAGGGGATAACATAGTTTTGCTGCCTCTTAAAGCTTGTTGGGTCTGCCTGCCTTCCTGGATTTGTGGCTTCCTTTCTCCATCTTCAGAACCATCTATGGTGGATTGAGTCCTTCTTATCACTCTAATTACTTATGTGATTAGATTTGATCCACCAGGTAGACAAGAAAACTCTTCCCATCTCAAGGCCAATCTTCATGTTCCTATTGCCATAATATATAACATACATTCACATATCCCAGAAATTAGGGCATGCACATCTTGCCAGTGAGGATTATTCAGTGTACTTTAGGCATTTATAGAGGACTTGATACCTAGTAAGAATTCAAAAATGTTATGGACCTGATGTCAGAAAGCTTAGAAGCCAGTTTGGCTCTTTTTAACTGTGAACTTTAGGCCCTTAATAGTTTGAGATAATCAATCATCATTTCTCTTTTTGGAATCCCTGTGAGATAAAAGTATGTATGGATACCTTAGAGAACCCAGAGGATATTCTGACAGAATATATTTTAAATATTTGTGATTCATTTACACATCTAGTTGAATCATATTGTGTAAATTTTATTTTAGCCACAGCAAATATATTGGTGGGTAGAGACTAGGGCAGACAGGTTGGCTTTATTTATTTTTATTTTATTTTTATTTTTATTTTTTTTTGAAAAAGAATAAAGAAGAAGAAGAAAGAAAAAGAGGAAGAGGGAGAGAGGATGGGGGTATTGCTTTATTGCCCGGGCTAGAATGCAGTCTAAATATGGGTATGCCTATAATTGTCTTTAATAATGGAGACATGAAAGAAAATGAGGGAAGAGAATAGCAAACAAGGAGCCAACCAAGATTTCTTTTAAACTTCTAAGTTGATATGATGTGGTACTGATAAGAGTGTATATTTTGTATATTCAAAGTGGAGAGTTCTATAAATATTAATTACATTTACTTGTTCCAGATCTGAGTTCAAGTCCTGAATATCGTTGTTAATTTTCTGTCTCATTGATCTGTCTAATATTAATGTTGAAGTCTCTCACTATTATTATGTGGGAGTCTAAGTCTCTTTATAAGTCTTGTATGTCTGCGTATTCCTGTATTGGGTGCGTATATATTTAGGATCTTTAGCTCTTCTTGTTGTTGCATTGATCCTTTTATCATTATATAATGTCCTTCTTTGCTTCTTTTGATCTTTGTTGCTTAATTGTAACTTCTGCTTTTTATTTATTTATTTTAGCTCTCTGTTTGGTTGGTAAATCTTTCTCCATCCCTTCTTTGGAGTCTTTGTGTATCCTCGAATGTGAGATGGATCTGGATGCAGCATACTGATGGGTTTTAGTTTTTTATTCAAATTGCCTGTCTTTGGATTGGGGAATTTAGTCAATTTAAATTTAGAATTAATAATAACATATGTGATTTTAATACTGCCATTAACTGGGCATTTTGTCCATTAGTTGATGTAAATTCTTCATTATATTGATGCTCTTTTTGATAATTTTTTTAGAAAGGCTGATACTGTTTGTTCCTTTCATATGTGTAGTGGTTCTTTCAGAAGCTCTTGTAAAGCAGGCCTGGTGGTGATGAAATCTCTGAGTGCTTGCTTATTCACAAAAAACTTTATTTTTCCTTCACATGTGAAGCTTAGTTTGGCTGGATGTGAAATTCTGGGTTGAAAGTTCTTTTCTTTAAGGATGTTGAATATTGGCCCCCACTCTCTTCTGGCTTGTAGGGTTTCTGCTGAGAGATCTGCTGTAAGTCTGATAGGCTTCCCTTTGTGGGTAACCTGACCTTTCTCTCTGGCTGCCCTTAGTATTTTCTCCTTCATTTCAACCCTGGTGAATCTGACGATTATGTGCCTTGGAGTTGCTCTTCTTGAGGAATATCTCTGTGGTGTTCTCTGTATTACCTGGAGTTGAATATTATCCTGCCTGACTAGGCTGGGAAAATTTTCCTGAATAATGTCCTGAAGCGTATTTTCCAGCTTGGATTCATTCTCTTCGTCACATTCAGGTACACCTATCAAGCGTAGATTAGGTCTTTTCACATAGTCCCATATTTCTTGGAGACTTTGCTCGTTCCTTTTTATCCTTTTTTCTCTAATCTTGTCTTCTTGTTTTATTTCATTGAGTTGGTCTTTGACCTCTGATATCCTTTCTTCTGCTTGATCAATTCGGCTGTTAAAACTTGTGCATACTTCACGAAGTTCTTCTATTGTGTTTTTCAACTCCATCAATTCACTTATATTCCTCTCTAAATTGTGTATTCTTGTTAACATTTAGTCAAATCTTTTTTCAAAGTTCTTAGTTGCTTTAGATTGGGTTAAAACAAGTTCTTTTAATTCACAGAAGTTTCTCATTATCCACATTTTGAAGCCTGCTTCTGTAATTGGAACACACTCGTTCTCCATCAAGCCTCGTTTCATTGCTGATGAGGAACTGTGATCCCCCGCTGAGGGAGAGGCGTTCTGATCTTGGGCATTCTCAGCCTTTTTTGGCCGTTTTCCTCCCTTCGTTATAAATTTATCCATCTGTGGTCTTTGAATTCACCGTCTTTGTAATTAGGTTTCTGAGTGGACGTCCAACTTACTGATTCTCAGCGCCGAAATCTGAGCAACCCACTGCACCGACCAAATCAGTGGCGTTAAGATTGATGGTGCTTTTCCGACTCTGCACCAAGAACCGTCGCTCCAAGGCGCCGGCAAAACCGCCTCGCGGGTCACAAGAGTCGCGCTGGCGACCCGTGGGGCTCCTCCGCTGGGAATCTCCTGGTGCGTGAGCAACAAGAATTCATGTGAAGGTGTGGCGTCCTCTCATTCTTTGCGCTTTCAGTGGGAGCTACAATCCCGAGCTGCTAGTGATCAGCCATCTTGGATCTCTCTCCAGGGTGGCTTTAAATAGCAAACTATTGGACATGAATTAATGTATTGCCAAAAAGCACTAAATATACATGCATACACACTTTGTATATGTATACTTACTGTGATAAGTTATGGCACAAATGACAGCAGTAATTGGTAGCTGAGAGCTATATAACAGATTTCAGGATTAAAAGGGAATAAATACATTGGGGATTCCCTGTTTAACCAATGGATTCAATTAAAAGGTCAGTTGACTTTTTTACTTTGTCAGCTATTTCTTGCTCAGTAAGTAAACAGAATCTAGCTAATTCCTTTGAGGGTGCTTTTCAAAGCCTAATGAAAACATGTATCATTTTTAATCAACTTTTAATGTTTAATATTAGTATAAGTGTAAGGAACATGGCTGTGTTTTGGTCAAGGAATAGGCTGAGGTGGACATCCGGGCCAGAATGACTCGGCGAGTTTGGAGAACAGCTGCACCATTCCATGTATAACGTAAACACAGCCATGTAGCTGTAACATGGGAAGGCTCATCATTTAGCTCTATGCCACTATTGTCTACAAAAGATATAATTACCCTGCTGACACTGTATAGGTGTGCTTGTACCCAAAGAAAGAGAGAGAGTCAGAGCTGTCTGTCTTTGCAGATGGACAGGGGTAGCCAGGACACAGCTCATCTTGCTGGGTCTCAGAAAGAGAAAGACTTAAGCTGCTAACCCTGAAGGCAAGGGAGAGCTGGTCTAGCAGCTGTGTGTGGGAGCTGCCAGGCTGAGCAGCTGAGACAAGGCGGACAGCATGAGAGAACTAGTGTGAGTGAGCTGCTGATGAGAGAGCTGCTGAATAAAATTACATTTCACATGCCTGTGATCCTGCGAGTGCTCTTTCAACTATCCTCTCATCTGCCCACTCCCTTCACAACTTAGCATGAACTGGAACCAGAACCTGGGCATGACAATTGGTGTAGTCATGAACCTGACATTACGTGTACCTCTAATAAAGTTTGCACTTGAAAGCATGCTGTACCTATTCACTAGGCAAAGCTTAAGAGTAATGATGTAGATAATAATGATAAAAACATCTAAGTTTATGTAATATCTCACAATTTCTCCAAGCACTGTCACATAGTCAGTATGCTGGTGGTACAGAGAGAACTTTCATGTCGTGAAACAAAAGTTTCAAATATTGGTTCGACTTTGAGCTGATAGTCAACACTGCTGTGATATCGATATTGGCATTCACTCTTTGATCATTTTGTGTCTGCATCAGTCAAGGTTAAAAAAGGAAAGCAGAACGATAATCTAAAACCCACAAGCATGAGCTAAGGCTCTTGATTATGAACTGAAACTTACAACTTTTCTTGTTGCTTCTACCCTGATGATATGGATATCTTACAAAATCCAGGACCACTTTCACAAAGGTTAACCCGTACATCTGGCGCCAGAGTCAGAACAAAAGACCCAGAGGAAGGCTCTACAACTGGCTCTTGCCAAAAATGTGAGGCAGCAGGAAAGGGCTGAGCTACGAAATGGCCGACATATCGTTTCTGTCCTCCATAAAAATTTCTCCTAACAGAAACATGCAAGAAAAAGAATTGAAGATGTAGGTTAGCCTGGTCAAGTTAATACTTTACAAAGATACTACACAGTAACTATTTGTCCTTTAGCAACTTCAAAGACTTCTTTCAGCTAACACTAAAATTAAAGGTAATAAAATTTGAATGTGATTTTGAGGATTGATATTTATAAAACATACAAAGCATATACTTAAGTATTTTAATTATTGAGATGAGGGCAGGGCCTGGCGGCTCATGCCTATAATCCCAGCACTTCAGAGGCCTGAGGCACGTGGATCATTTGAGGTCAGGAGTTCAAGACCAGCCTGGCAAACGTGGTGACACCCCATCTCTACTAAAAATACAACAATTAGCCAGGAGTAGTGGCACGTGCCCATGATCCCAGCTGCTCAGGAGGCTGAGGCATGAGAATCGCTTGAACCCAGGAGGTGGAGGTTACAGTGAGCTGAGATTGTGCCACTACACTCTAGCCTGTCTGATGAATTGAGTCTGTCTCAAAAAATAAAATTGAGTAATAATCTTCTGCACAACTGTAATTCACAGAAACCATTTCATTCATTGTTTTTTGTAAGAGTTGAGAAAAACCATGACAAAAACTTTTACTGACTACCAAAAATAAATATACACAATAAGTGTATTTTGAGTTGGTTGAGGATGATATCTATAGAAATTATTGATTATTGATGAGAAAACTTCACTATTCATTTTTGAATATATATACAATTTTTAATCATTATTTGTGGATATATAAATATACACTTTAAAATATTTTACCTCAATTCTAGGTTCTTTCCATATGAGCTTAAAGTTTAAAAAAATATGTAATCCTTCCTAAATAATGATTGTAGACCAGATATATTTTTTCCTCCCTTTTCTTTTCTTTTCTTTTTTTTTTTCTCATCCCATGGAAGCTTGGTTGTTACCTCTGAGTTTAAACAGGTATTGTAAAAGATATTATTAATTCAAGTGTTTCAATTTAGCACTGAAATTTGTGTAAGTTTGGATATTAATACTAAGGAATAATAAATTGAATATACTGCCCTCTACATAGGGTTTCCATGTTCTTTCATTTAACTAGTACTGTCATTTAAAAAGCAAAGTTTTTAATTATCTCAATTTTCCTTAACAATTTAATATAAATATCTGTATGTGTGTGTCTGTAATTTATCTCTCTAGATAATATGAAAATTACTTCAAACCATCTATTACATTGACAATTTTAGTATTATGTGTTATTTTATAATTCCTGTTTCTGTTCATCAAATTATTTATTAGTTCTAAAGAGTTAATGTACCGGTATGTGCAGAGCTCATACAAACTGGTAAGAAAAATACTAAGGCAATTACGGAAAAAAAGAACTGAAGTGGAAAAGTCACAGGACATTTAAAAACATTAAAAACTTAAAAAAAAATTTAACTTGCATGTTGAAGCATATAAAATTGCCAACACTGTAAATCAAATTAATCTAGATTGGCAAATTTTTTTTTTCTTTTTTCGAGATGGAATTTCACTCTTGTTGCCCAGGCTGGAGTGCAATGGTATGATCTCAGCTTACTGCAACCTCCATCTCCCTAGTTCAAGTAATTCTCCTGTCTCAGCCTCTTGAATAGCTGAGATTACAGGCATGTGCCACCATGCTTGGCTAATTTTGTGTTTTTAGTAGAGACAGGGTTTCTCCATGTTGGTCAGCCTGTCTCAAACTATTGACCTCAGGTGATCCATTTATCTTGGCCTCCCAAAGTGCTGGGATTACAGGCATAAGCCACCATGCCTGGCCTCAATTTCATATGTTTAAACCTAGTAGTTTATGAGATGTTAAAATGAAATGAAGAAACATGTTATTTGGAGTTGTAAATTACCAATAATGAAAACTTTCATAATTATATCAATAAGGAAGAAGAGGGGCATATTGAGCAATTTATCTTAATGAACTTACAAACAGCACTACTTTACTGGAAGTATATTGGCAACATGTACTAACAAATTTTTAAAAAATATTCAAATACAGAACAAGGATTTTAATAGAGAAAAGATTGTTAAATATATATGTATATCTACCTTTATGTGTCAATGTTTATGTGTGTGTGTGTGTGTGTGTATACATATATATGTGTATATATATATATATATATATATATATAGAGAGAGAGAGAGAGAGAGAGAGAGAGAGAGAGAGAAACAAATCTTTAGTTGGCCATTTATTTTTTATTCATTTTGGATATGTTATTAAATTTTATATGCCTCTATTTTCTCATCTCAACTGTAAAGTACAAATAATGTCAAAATTAAATTTTATCATGCATTATCTGTCATCAAACTATAGCAGTGTCTTTAGTGATAAACTATTGGTAATATTCTAAATGAGCAGTAATAAGGAACTTTTAAACTTATTTAGTGTTCTTTTATCACATAAAATAATAAACGTCTTTCTGTACTTAGTTTATAACATATTTATAATGAAATTCAATAATACATTGATATGAAGTTCAGTGAAACAAAGTAGGACATCATATTTTATATATGATATTATTTCAACATTGAAATCTTATTCCAAGCAAGATTAGCACTGTTTTGAAAAGACTCAAAAACTTCAACTTTAATGAGATCACTCTGAAGTGCTACGAAACCATTCATAAACTGAAGTATTTTAGATAATCTAATAAAAATATACTAAAAAATGAAATTACACCTAAGCAGAAACTTTGGTAAATATTTCTCTGATAACAGATAAGTCTTTCAAACGTAAAATCAATGATTTTAAAAATGGATAAATTTGACCACATACAATCATTTAAAAGTTCTTTCCAAAAATCAAACGTGAACATAAACATTAATTTATCAGAGGCAAGAAAATTTAAAATCTTTTAAATGGCTTCTCCTTTATGAACCATCTAAATTATCTTGAAATGCTTGGGGAATTTCCCATCATACAAGTCTTGGTGGAAAGCAGAGCTGGTTTCCAACCACAGAAGATAAAATGGAAGCTTTCTCAGAACATTTGGCAGTGCAGGGAGTGCTTGCGACCTCAGCCCCATCAAGCAGCTTTATCCACCCAGGATTTTCAATCAAGAACTAACGACAAAAGGAAAATCACTATGGCTTCTGTGGAAGTTGCAACAAAACTGATTTTTGGAGCAGTGGTGATACAAAATTAGAAGTATTAATATTATTCATGGTCCAGAGTCAATGAAAAATGACATTTAAACATGCAAACAAAATAAGCAGCCACATGAAGGTTTTCATGCAAGCATGTTTAACTGAGAACGGCTCATATTAACAAGATAAACACGCCAACAAACCAATTCTATCTCTGTCGCCATGTGTCATTTAAGTAAATTGTGATACACCCACAAAAGGTAGGATTTGTAAGAAGGCATTGGCTATCACACTTTAGATTAACCTGTAAGCTTGTGAAAACTGTTGTTATGAATAAAATGTTACGTGAGACACATAGTCAGAAGGGTTCATTTTAATGATGGACATAGAACCCAAGAAGAAAATGGTCAAAGGGAAGTCATGTTCCTCATGTTTTTCTTTTAATAAACTAACATGACTATAGGAGAAAGGAAAAATCTATGCCCTTCCTGTGTAGCCTCATAGGCTGTATGCATGTCTTTATCTTTCCCACAGAAACAGCATGATGGGATTTTAAATCTTACTTTTGAAGATCTTTAAAGGTCACTGCACCTATTACTTGATGTGTATATTTAACTTGGAAAAAATACCTAGTCATATCTAACTAGTGCTAGATTTAGAAGGAAATAAGCCATGAGTTTCAGGGAAGGATTAACTTACATTTCAATTTGTTTTTTACCCTCTTCTCAAGGTTGCCTTATTTTGTTAGTTCTTATAAATCAGATTCATAGGGCAAGCTGTCATCTTTATTATGTAGTAGATGAGATTTTCCTATCAGTTTTACCTACATTGCTTCAATAAAGAAGTACACATTAAAATAAATAATTTATTAACAAATCAACACCTTGCATTATGTGGGGTTAATTTATCATGGGAACAAGTTTAACATTCTATTAACATAACTATATTTTTAGTAAGTAAAATGTGTGATTAGTATTAATATATTAATAATTGTGTGTTAATGTGTTCTCAAGTAATTAGATAAATATTTCTTTGACATATAGCTATGCCTATTAGCAGCCATAAAACTATCTGTTGTGGTAAACTATTTTAAAAAGAATTAAACAAAAACCATTTTTGTTGTAGATGGGTACTTATATATATATAAAATAATGAAATCATTGGCTTAGTAAGAAAACTAATTTGGCCATAGAAAATATACCATGCGGCTATTTGTGGCAAAGTTCTCACTTTGTGATAAAAGTGTACATTCAGAATATGATTTTTGAGGCATCTTATTTTGCAATTCAGAATACACCAGTTTGTATAAGTAAATGGCACATATATGGATTTAATCAGATTAGCTACTCAGGTTTAAGTCAAATATGTTTAAAGTATGTTAGAACTAGATGCTATGTAGAATAGCAAGATGTAGTATGGAATTACCTTTGCTTTTCCACCATTGTATGCATCATTGCATTCATTTAAATATTTAGAGACCATAAAACACTTTGAATAACATATAATAGTAGTTCTTGAAATAAAACATTTGGGATAACTTGAACTTTACTCAGCCCCAGTCACAGCCCAGGAATAGCCGATTGCACACTCTAGCAGACAGAGCTAGCCATCAGAAATATGTGCACCCCCTTCCACAGCATCGAGTTGTTACTAGATAGCTGCCCATCTTCAATCTTCCTTGCAGATGAGAACTATGATGTGACTGAATTATGGCAAATGCAATATAGACAATAATGTACAGCAATTACAGATCTGGGATAATGAGACTCTTCTTAACTCTTCCATGGTCTTTTCCCTTCTTGCAAACTTCAGTGTGAACTCCCAGGCTAATCTCGAAATCCGTGCATTGAAGATGGCATTCTCTGTCAAGCTTGATAACTGAGTGAATGCATGAATGGGTATAATCCACAGCCTGGTTGCTTTCCCAGTAATGTTTATTCATAAGAAATGACTTTGTGTGTCTGTACATGGATGGATGTTAAGCCACTAAAATTCAGTAACTACAGAGATCCTGCCTATGTTTGAGAAGCTTCAGTTACACAATATTTACTGTTATCTATTGTTATAAATATTAAAAGTACTGACCAAAGGATCTATGCATTGAGTACTTTTAATATCATGTGTGCGTGTTTCTGTGTGTGTGTGTGTGTGTGTGTGTGTGTGTGTGTGTGTGAGATGTCCACATACCTCAAAATATAAAATGGCCAAAATAGTTTTTGTGAATCTAACTAAATCTGACTGAAAAAAAAAAAAGCTCTATATGGACACACAGAGAGGAACAATGGAAAACGGGGCCTATTAGAGGATGGATGGCGAGAGGAGGGAGATGAGGAAAAATAACTAATGGGTACTAGGCTTAGTACCTGGTTGATGAAATGATCTATACAACAAAATCCCAGGACACGAGTTTACCTATATAATAAACCTGCACATGTACCCCTAACCTAAAAGTTAAATTGAAAGATAATACATTAAAATAAATAGTTCTAAAGCCTGGGTAAATGTGCTGTAGAAGCAAATCCCAGAACTTTAAAGAGAGCACAGCTAGTTTATCCTGGTGGCCATAGAACAAAGGAAATCATTACCCAAGGTTTTGATTGTTATGATATAGTATACTGTATTTTGCTATAATGAGTCCTGGAGGTACAGGTAAGAACTCTACACAGAGGGGAAATGAATACTATACGGGAAATACTAAATAATGTCTCAGTAGAGGCATTGCAGCTAAGTGGAAAGTTAATTTCTTCATCTTCAGGATAGGGCTCCAGGAAGAGGGAGATAAATCCAAGGCAGAGGTGGGTAAAGAAAGATTTAAGAATGGAAATATGGGAGTAGCCAAGAAGTCTTTTGTTTTTATTTTTATTTTTGCTGAGATCTCATGTAGAAAATTAGGAATATTTGATTTCATGAAATATATCACCTTTCCAAGCCAGATATCCAGGTGTATGGAATACTCCAAATCACCCCCACTTGTCATTTATTAACAAATTCACTAAGTTTAGTGAAGCCTTGTTTGATTTTTCTGAACTTGGGAAATACTTTGTTTACATTTCTACAATAATAGCAACAGGAAAAGACATGCCTACCAAATGGGGAAATTTTATTAAGTTTTTATATTTCTTTCCATGTAATTTAACATTGACAACAATGTCAGTGAACTCAGGAATCTAAATTGTATTTGAGAACAATGCTGAATCTCTTCAACGTTGACTGTATTTGTGCTGAGTAAATTTGCTTTTTTTTTTCCTTGAAGCATACCATCATTTTACTTAGCTGAACTTTTTTTTTTTTTATTGCATTTTAGGTTTTGGGGTACAGGTGAAGAACATGCAAGGTTGTTGCGTAGGCACACGCATGGCAGTGTGATTTGCTGCCTTCCTCCCCTTCACCTATATCTGGCATTTCTACCCATGCTATCTCCCCAACTCCCCACCCCTGCTGTCCCTCTCCTATTTCCTCCCAACTGCTTAGCCTAACTTCTATGAGCAAAAGAGGCAGAAATCTATATTCCTATGAAAATGTCCAAGAAATGTATAAAGTTGACTTTGGGGTGCATGCAGTAAAATGTAGAGTTTAGGAAACTTTCTAAGAGAAAAAGATGTAGAAATGGTGTCAGGGAGACAGATTCCATCTCAAAATAAGGAAAAGATTTCTAACAGTGAAATTGGCTTGGCTTTAGTAATTCGGAAAAGCTTCTAAATTATCTTATGTCACTGTAAAATCATATTATTAGTACCTTGGGGAAGCCATTGTTTCCACCCCAGTTGATTGTTCCTAAAATCTTTTATAAGCCAGAAAGCCAAGCCTCCTTTAATAATTTTGACAAATAAATCTTACACTAGCTTACAAAACGGCAACCAGTATTTTCCAGAAAGCCTGCCTTAGCATGTACTTTGTTTACTGATAACTTCAACTTAGATTCAGCTCACCATGGATAGTTTCATAGAAACACGCTATTAACAATGCATGAAAGTGTATTACAAGCATACCTAGTTTTACTGCACTTCACTTTATTGTATTTCACAGATAATACATTTTTTACAAATTGAAAGTTTATGATAACCTTCTGTGGGGCTACTCTGTGCATGCCATTTTTCATCAGCATGTGCTCACTTGTACTCTTTCAAACTTTATTATTATTATACATCTTTTGGTGATCTGTGTTTGGTGATTTTTCATTCTACTGTTGTAATTGTTTTGGGTGCAATGAGCGATGTCCATCCATATGTGATGGCAAAATTAACTGATAAATGTGTGTGTCCTGACTGCTCCTCTGACTGTCTGTTTCCCCAATACTCTCTTTTTCTTTGGGCCTTCTTGCCGGAGACACAACAATATTAAAATTAGTTCAATTAATAACTCTGCAATGGTCTCTAAGTGTTCAAATGAAAGGTAGAGTCAAATGTCTATGATTTTAAATGAAAAGCTAAAAATGTTTAAGCTTAGTGAAGAAGGCATGTAAAAAGTCAAGTTAGATTGAAAGCTAGGCTTTTTGCATCAAACAGCCAAGTTTTTAATGCAAAGGAAAGTCTTTGAAGGAAATTAAAATTGCTACTCCAGTGACCACATGAATGATAAGATAGCAAAGCAGCCTTATTGCAGATATGGAGAAATTTTTAGTAGTCTGGATGGACGACCAAACCAGCCACCCATATTTCTTTAAGCCAAAGCCTAATTCAGACAAGGATCTCACTCTCTTCCATTCTGTGAAGGCTGAAAGAGGGGAGGAAAATACAGAAGAAGAGTTTGAAGTTAGCAGAAGCTGGGTCACAAGGTTTAAAGAATGAAATCATCACCATAACATAAAAGTGCAAGGGAAAGCAGTAAGTGCAGATTTACTTTTTTTCTTTGCTTTTTCTTTTTTATTTTATTTTTTCGAGACAGGATCTCACCCTATTGCTTGGGCTGAAGTATAGTGGTGTGACCTCCGCTCACTGCAGCCTCCACCTCTTGGGATTAAGTAATCCTTCCACCTCAGCCTCCAGAGTAGCTGGTACTACAGGCCTGTGCCACCATGCTTAGTTAATTTTTAAATTTTTTGCAGAGGTGAGATCTTGCTATATTGACCAGGCTTGTCTTGATCGTCTAGGCTCAAGCAATCCTCCTGCCTTGGATTCCCAAAGTGTTGGGATATCAGGTGTGAACCATGTACCCAGCCAACAAGAGATTTTTAATGTAGACATAACAGCCTTCTGTTGGAAAAAAATGTCATCTGGGATTTTCGTAACAAAAGAAGAGAAGTCAAAGGTTGGCTTCAAAAACTGAAAGGACAAGCTGACTCTCCTGTTAAGGTCCGATGAAGCCGGCAACTTTAAGTAAAAACCAGTGCTCATTTATCATTCAAAAAATCCTAAAGCCTTCAAGGATTCTGCTAAATCTAGTCTGTGTGTGCTCTAAAAATAGAATTCATGGTTCATGAGAGGGGACAACATTAACAGAGGTCTGGAAGAAGTTGATTCCAGCCTCATGGGTGACTTTGAGTGGTACAAGACTTCAGTGGGCAAGTAACTTCAGACACAGTGGAAACAGAAAGAAAACTAGAATTTAAATGGGAGCACAAAGATGTTACTGAATTGTTGCAATCTTAGGATCAAATTGTAAGGAATGAGAAGTTGTTTCTTATGCAAGAGCAAAGTAAGAGTTTCTTGAGATGAAATCTACTTCTGGTGAAGATGCTGTGAACATTGCTGAAATGACAACAAAAAATTAAGAATGTCACATAAACTTAGTTGAAGCCACAGCAGGGTTTTAGAAGACTGACTCCAATTTTTAAAAATTCTACTGTATGTAAAACTTCTATCAATATCATCATATGCTACAGAGGAATCCTTTGTGAAAGGAAGAGTCAATCATTGTGACAAACTTCATTGTTTTCTTATTTTAAGAAATTACCACAACTACTGCAAGCTTCAGAAACCACCCTGATTAGTCAGCAGCCATCATCACTGAGGCATGACCCTGCACCAGCAAACAAATGTACAACTCACTGAAGGTTCAGGTGATCATTAGCGTTTATTAGCAATACAGCATTTTTAATATATGCACATTTTTATACACAATGTTATTGTACACTTAGGCTATATTATAGTCTAAACATGACTTTAATATACACTGGGAAACTGAAAAAATTGCATGACTTGCTTTATTGAAATATTTGTTTTATTGCAGTGGTCTGGAAGCACACCTGCGATATCTCCAAAGTATGCCTGTATGTATGCTTCTTATTACTGTTTTTCTGTATAGGAGCACAGCATTCTATTATCTTATTCAGTGTTCTTAGAACTGGTGGTTTTAAAGTCAACACTTGCTCTAGATATTTCAGCAACAGGGATTCGAAGACTTTCCTTCTTATGTCTTGTCATTGACATAATTCAGCTATGTTTTGTGTGCTTCTTTCCAGCATGCCATCAACAAGAAGGCATTTTATCTATAATCCGGATTAAAAGTTCGGACAACATATTTTATCAACTCAGCTAATAGGTATTAGTTGGGTATTGCCTTTTATTCTAGGCCACATCATAGATCATTGACCATCTTATAGATTAGTCATTACTTAGGTCTACCATGCTGACATGCTCCAATGTCAATGACTCTTTCCATACACGAATTCTTTGAGTAGGTATCAATGAATGAAGAATTTTCTGCAAGAAGACAGTATGAGAAAGAATGGCATATATTTAGTACGGAGAATTGCATTTTACCTTAAATGACAGTCATTCATTTAATTAAGCAGTGCTTTCCTTAGTGCACCAGGATTTACTGCAGAATGAGTAAATTAAGTTCAGTTAATTAATATTGAAATTCATGGAAATAAGTTCAATCTCATCAAGGGTAAATTGAATGAAGATATTGTGTAATTTCTAGAAATAAAAAATTATAGAAGAGTTAAAATGAATATTATATCAAGTGACTACAACATACTGAAAAAATAATGCATCAATATATTCAAAGCAATACTATATATTTTCATGAATATATATTTAATGAAAAAGTTATAAAGTTATGCATTCTGGGGAGATGAAGGAGACAGGCAAGTAAAATAGAATTGACTTTATTTCTGTTGTGTTGTGGTTGGTGTTGATGATGGAGTACATGGTGAGTGTAATATGAGGCACATGTGACAACACCTAAACTTTGTTAATTATTAGTGGTAGAATCATAGGGGATTTTGAATTTTCTTCTCTTTATTATCTTTAAATTATGCATATTCAATCTTATAAATTACCTCAGGAAAACATCTGCATTCTAGGAAGTATTGAGTGGCTCTTCTCAGTTATAAAATATTGTGAAGATAGGTATCCTCTTATTGAATAAGTGTATATGGATGGGCCATTAGTGTACAAAGATGGTCTTTAGGGATCATGTAATCAAATTTACTTTGAGGTTAGGACACTTTCTAATAAATAATATTATAAACAGACACAGTTTCCACCTCTCAAATGATTTATTCTCTTTCTAAAAGAATTTCAACTGTTTAAAAAAAGTCACCATGTTTCTCAAGAGAAACGTACAATGTGGTGATTAGGAGTTTAAATGCTCAATATCAGAACCTGAGAAATGTGGGCATGGAAGTATACTGACCTGTCTGTGGCTGGGGCTCATCGTTGCTCCATAAAAAATGTATCTTTGAATGTTGCTGAACATTTGGAAAAGTAGCTAATTCAGGAGAATAAAAGGAAACTTGAGATTGATTTTTTTACATTTTCTAACACCAAAATTATGATGTTAATTCTGAAACTTGAGATTGATTTTTTTTTTACATTTTCTCACACCAAAATTATAATGCTAATTCTCTTAAAATTATATTGCTATTCACCTTGTGAAAGAAATCTGCTAGGGTAAAATCATTTTAATTTCCCCACTTTGAATACTTAGCCAAATTTTTAAGAAGACTATTGCCATTTCTTAATCCAAGGTTTGGGCATTTGATCACATGTCCAAAGAGAAGCAGGAATCTTTTATTTATTTAGTTAGTCCATTTATATTTAGCATTAATATAACTTTATCAGCATCCTGGAGGTAGATATCATTAAACATATTTTAATGTGATTAAATGAAAGCTTAAAAAGTTAGAAAATCTGACTGCAGTTTTGCAGCACAGTGCAAGAGAGTTATTGGTTGAATGCACAAGTAAGTATGTAAGAGCCAAAGTCAAAGCCTAAAGCAAAACCTGACTCCATGATTCATGCTCTTCAACTGTAACTCACAGCTGACATTTTATAAATATTCTAAAAAATTAGCTGTATTCCCTTAAGCCAACAATTAACATTAGTAATGCTCTTTCCTTTTATTTACAGAATCTTCAGGTATTGTTATTTTTTCCCACAATATTTCCACTTCATATGTAGTACAGAGAAATTTGCATGCATAAATAAGCCATGGTTTTCACTTCAAAACTGCTTCTATAATTCTCAAGAATGTTTGACAATTGAAAGTACCTGTGCACATTTAGGATAAGTTTTAGAGCATATATCAAAGCCAACTTTTTGAAACAATTCTTCATGAATAAGGAAAACATTTAAAAGCTACTGTCCCTCATCTAAGAATTATTTGAATTATCATTTACTTCTTAAATTTGATTTGTATATTACATAGTATATTAAATATGCTTTACTGTTAGTCTATACTATTAATAGTATAGTACTAATATAGTATTATAGTACTAATAGTCTATACTATTAAATATCATGTCAATCACATCAAACAATTGCAAATAATTATAGAAATGTTTGCTTTAGTTTCGTAACATATTCATCTTTAGTCCAGTTCAAAGTTCTTTTATTGAATCGATGATTTTAAAATCACTTTGACGTTTGCAGAGATTAGAAACTGCAAGAGATATTTTCTGTAAGTGAATACACTAAATGTATTGTGAGGTAGTCAGTATGTCCATATGCCACCTTTTGTGGCTGCATTTGAATGTAGAATCCCAGTCTCAGAGAGGCTCTCTTGTGTGCTGAGTGGAATCTGGGAATCTTTTTCCTAGGACTATACATATATAGTATAAATGAAATATGAGTTGGCCTGGCCAACATAATTAATTCATAAAAAGTGGGAAGTGGAACAAGACCTAGGAGTTTTCATTGTTGTACAGATATTTCACAAATATTTCTTTCATATTTATGTTAGCAATGGATTAACTAAAGGAGGTGATCTCCTATACACAAGAAAAAGTAGAAAGAATTAAAGTTCTATTCAGTTGAGCTGGTGCTCAGGCATGGGCACTATTGATTCTCAGACTAAAGAGACAGTTTTCCATCCTCTAAAGTGAAGTGTTGTCTTAGACAACTAGGCGCTGAGCAAGCTTGCTGCAGAACAGAGTTCTGGTCCCACATGGCAGATTTTGAAACAACCACAAAGTCTTCTTGAGAAGTAGAGATGGGACACAAAGGGAAGGTGAACCCTTCCCTTCACTCTCTTGCCATGCTTTTTTCTCTATTCACACGCATCCCTCCAGTCTCTATTTTCTCCTTCTTTATCTGTACATTCTTTTTCCAAATCAAATCAATCCTTCCCTTATATCAAAGGCATAATTTTAGCGTAATATTTTATTTACTTTGATCTTGCATGGAAATATTTAGTAGCCACTGTAATGACTCACCAGTTTCACAGTCCTCAAAAATATAAATTCTCTCAGAAATGTATCTGTTCATATCCTTTGCCCACTTTTACATATCTATGCCTGTATCAAAATATGTCATATACCCTGTAAATATATATACCTATTATATTTCCATAAAAATTAAAAATTAAATCGTAAAAATTCTTTGAGAAATGACTATCAAAATATTAAACTTTCAAATGTTATGACCAACAAGAGCACCAGTTTCTTATAAATTAGATGTAAAAATTAGAATTTTAACAGACAGTATTTAAAATAAGCCAAAATTGTGTTTTTATATATTTGGAAATGCTTAGCTACATATGCTCTTTATTTTATTTTACTGTGTTTTAGGTTTGGGGGTACATGTGACAAACATGCAGGATTGTTTCATAGGTACATACATGGCAATGTGGTTTGCTACCTTCCTTCCCATCACCTATATCTGGCATTTCTCCCATGTTATCCCTCCCCAAATCCCCACCCCCTGCTGTCCCTCCCCTAGTTCTCCTCACAGACCTCTCTGTGTGATGCTCCCCTCCCTGTGTCCATGTGTTCTTATTGTTCAACACCCGCCTACAAGTGAGAACATGTGGTGTTTGATTTTCTGTTCTTTTGTCAGTTGGCTGAGAATGATGGTTTCCAGGTTCATCCATGTCCCTACAAAGGACACGAAGTCATGATTTTTTTTATGGCAGCATAGTATTCCCTGGTGTATATGTGCCACATTTTCCCTGTCCAGTCTATCATTGATGGGCATTTGGGTTGGTTCCAGGTCTTTGTTATTGTAAATAGTGCCGCATTGAACATTCGTGTGCATGTGTCCTTATAATAGAACAATTTATAATCCTTTGGATAGAGATTCAGTAATGGGATTGCTGGGTCAAATGGAATTTCAATTTCTTGGTCCTTGGGGAATCACCATACTGTCTTCCACAATGCTTGAACTAATTTACCCTCCCTACCAACAGTGTAAAAGTGTTCCTATTTCTCCACATCCTCTCCAGCATCTGTTGTCTCCAGATTTTTTAATGATCACCATTCTAACTGGCATGAGATGGTATCTCAGTGCAGTTTTCATTTGCATTTCTCTAATGACGAGAGATGATGAACATTTTTTCATATGTTTGTTGGCCTCATATATATCTTCTTTTGTAAAGTGTCTGCTCATATCCTTCACTCACTTTTGAATGGGCTTGTTTGTTTTTTTCTTGTAAATCTGTTTTACTTCTTGGTAGATTCTGGATATCAGCCCTTTGTCAGATGGGTAGACTGCAAAAACTTTTTCCCATTCTGCTTGTTGCTGATTCACTCTACTGACTGTTTCTTTTGCTGTGCAGAAGCTCTGGAGTTTAATTAGGTCCCATTTATCTATTTTGGCTTTTGTTGTCAATGCTTTTGGTGTTTTAGTCATGAAGTCCTTGCCTATGCCTATGTCCTGAATGGTTTTGCCTAGATTTTCTCCTAGGCTTTTTATGGTGTTAGGTCTTATGTTTACGTCTTTAATTCATCTGGAGTTAATTTTCGTGTAAGGTGTCAGGAAGGTGTCCAGTTTCTGCTTTCTGCACATGGCTAGCCAGTTTTCCCAACACCATTTGTTAAACAGGGAATCCATTCCACATTGCTTGTTTTTGTCAGGTTTGTCAGAGATCAGATGGTTGTAGATGTGTGGTATTGCCTCTGAGGCCTCTGTTCTGTTCCATTGGTCTGTATCTCTGTTTTGGTACCAGTACCGTGCTATTTTGATTACTGTAGCCTTGTAGTATAGTTTGAAGTCTGGTACTGTGATGCCTCCAGCTTTGTTCTTATTGCTTAGAATTGACTCGGCTATGAGGTCTCTCTTTTGGTTCCACATGAAGTTTAAAGTGTTTTTTTTTTTTCCAGTTCTGTGAAGAAGGTCACTGGCAGCTCGATGGGAATAGCATTGAATCTATAAATTACTTTGTGTAGTATGGTGATTTTTACAATATTGATTCTTCCTAACCATAAACATGGCATGTTTCTCCATCTGTTTGTGTCCTCTCTTATGTTGTTGAGCAGTGGTTTGTAGTTGTCCTTGAAAAGGTCCTTTACATTCTTTGTTAGTTGTATTCCTAGGTATTTTATTCTCTTTGTAGCAATTGTGAATGGCAGTTAGTTGTTAATTTGACTCTTTTTAAGTCTGTTATTGATGTATAGGAATTCTTGTGATTTTTGCACATTGATTTTGTATCCTGAGACTTTGCTGAAGTTGCTGATAAGTTTCAGGAGATTTTGAGCTGAGATGATGGGGTCTTCTAAATATACAGTCATATGGTCTTATAAATCAACCCTGTAAATACTTATAAAAAAAGTATTAATGAATTAAAATACTTGAGAATCCAATGGTAAGAAATGAAGTATAATTGTAACTTTGATTTATAAACATATTGTGAATAACCTCAGGGTAAACCATTGTTTTTATTTAAGATGGAGTCTTTGTCTGTGGCCCAGGCTGTAGTGCAGTGGCATGATCTCAGCTCACTGCAACCTCCATCTCCTGGGCTCAAGCGATTCTCCTGCCTCAGCCTCCCAAGTAGGTGGGATTACAGGTACATGCCACCCTGCCTGGCTAATTTTTTGTATTTTTACTAAAGATGGGGTTTCACTGGTTGGTCAGTCTGGTGTTGAACTCCTGATCTCATTTGATCCTCTTGCCTCATCCTCCCAAAGTTCTGGGATTACAGGTGTGAGCCACCATGCCCAGCCCACCCCAGAGTAAATCTTTAATGTATCACAATTCATTCCAACTTATTTTTATCAATATGAATAACAAAGTATTATAATAAAAGTATTTTCAGCTGTTTGATTTGGGAGGTAATCAGAGTATTTAAAAACCTCATATCTCTTTACATATAAACTAGCATGCTTTTTATCAATGACAACAAACTGAATGAAAAGCATTATTGTGATTTTTTTAAAATCACCATTATCTATTAAAGAGATTATGAAAAAATAGACATTGAGTTCAGCCTGCTCCTTGTTTGCATATTCACTTGGGGTTACTGTGGGTAATAATCACAATTTTCTGCTTTACTCTCATTTTTCTTGCTGTGAATGGAATTCTGTATCCCTCTCTAAGTCTCTGTAATGACAATTAACACTTTACAATTCTACTATTCATCCTGAGAAGACCTGGACATGGTTCTCATGGGTGTTTATTAACAAAAACCTGATAATATCAAAATTTTGTAATACATTAGAGTGCTTTGTTTTATCTTTGTCTTATGTAAACAATGTTTAGTTATTAGTGAAAAATCAAATAGAAATTATGCTAAATAAAAAAGAGGAGCCCTTCTCTCTTCCTCGGCGCTGCCTACGGACGTACCAGCGAATTCCTTGGCATCATGGCAGCCCGTAGACCCCTTGTGAAACCCAAGATCGTCAAAAAGAGAACCAAGAAGTTCCGGCACCAGGCGGACCGATACGTCAAAATTAAGCGTAACTGGCGGAAACCCAGAGGTATTGACAACAGGGTTCGTAGAAGGTTCAAGGGCCAGATCTTGATGCCTAACATTGGTTATGGGAGCAACAAGAAAACAAAGCACATGCTGCCCAGTGGCTTCCGGAAGTTCCTGGTCCACAACGTCAAGGAGCTGGAAGTGCTGCTGATGTACAACAAATCTTATTGTGCTGAGATTGCTCACAATATTTCCTCCAAGAACTGCAAAGCCATCGTGGAAAGAGCTGCCCAGCTGGCCATCAGAGTCACCAACCCCAATGCCAGGCTGCGCAGCGAAGAAAATGAGTACACAGCTTATGTGCACGTTTTGTGTTTAAATAAAACTGGCATCTTCCTTAAAAAAAAAAAAAAAAAAAAAAAAAAAAAAGAGGAAAATGCATTACACCATTGTACCACTACAGGATTTACTTAAAAATGTTTTTTTTTTTTTTTTTTATTGTGGGTCTGACATTGGTTAGCTCATTTATCTCATATTAATTGTACTTTTTAAAACATATTTTCTCAGTTTGTTGTTATACATCATTTACAAGGTGGCCCATTTGTGTTTGTTTCTCTTTCCTTCTAGTGGTGCCCTGTCCACCTAATTGATCTAGTTAAATAAATTAAATTGATTTATTTCCTTTGTCTAATTAAGTCAATTTTAAATGGATTCATCAATTGTATTTATATCTAGTACCTGTCTAATAACCTAACAATCAAGTCTGGGTATTGTGGCTCACATGTTTAATGCCAGCCCTTCAGGAGGCCAAAGTGAAAGGATTGCTTGAGCCCAGTAGTTTGATAATAATTTGCTGCAGTGATCTATAATCATACCACTGCACCTGAGTCTGGGCAAGAAAGCATGACACTGCCTCTAAATATTAGTAATAATTATTTATTATAACAATTATTATATCAGTGCTTTCTATTTTTAGCTGAGTTTTTATATCATTATCTTTATAAATTTTCCTCCTTCAGTGCTACCAATTTAGCTGTTCTCTTCTATGGAAGATCCTCACCTCCTCTTAATCTCTACCCATTTTCTGAGAGTTTATGAAAATGTAGCTTCAGAGTAAAGCAGGCAAGTTAACTGAATAAAGAGCTAGGAGAATAGTACTTTACTAGAATTAGTAAGTAATTGGTTTTGGGAAAAAAAGAGGGGAATAAAGATACAAGGAGGAAGGCTTAGAGAATAAAGAAGAAAAAGTAAACAATATTTCAACATTCTTACCAAACCAGGATGCAAAGATTGTTCCTATTTTCTAGTTTATTAATTACTAATAGCAGTAGTAAGAGCAGCAGCAGCATTTGTAGCAACTCTAGTGTTATCAGTATTGATAGTAAACTTAAAAACAGCTTACTTTCATTGGCTTCTTAACTTCCAGGGGGGCACTTGGATACACGTTTATGTAATATCGTTTAATTCTTGCAACAACCTTACTATATGGATGAGATTATTCATATTTATTTAAAGTAGCTAAAGGTTTGTTAATGTAGTAGGAAGAAGCCAACACAATCAAATTTGTTGTGGGAAGCAGCAATGGAAAGGGTTTACAGTGTGCCTACATAAACTAGTTTTACGTATAAAAGAAATCAGGAACAATCAATTGTGCAAAGCCACAGGAGGCCCCTGGGGAGAAACTCCCAAACCACCAATGTTATTAATCTCTGGAATGACACATCAGTTCTGGCTCACTGATTCATCCCACCATCATGTCACCCTCTCCCCACCATCACTCCACTCCCACCCTATAGATCAAAGTGATTGTTACCGATAAATACTGTCATGAACCTAAGCTTGGGGGCTTCACTGCCTCTAGTAATAAGTGATGGCCCCCTGGTCCCACTCTTTGCACTCTTAATCTGTATTTCTCTCAATCCTTTGTCACCACTGAACTCTCAATACTCACAGGTGATGTGGGGGCTGGTTCCCTACATTCTGGTGCCCAATGTGTGGGGCTCCCTACACAAATTTCAACCAGATTTTATTGAAAACAGAAAGAGGCTCAAGTTGCAGACAACTGAGTGAGTCAAGGTTTGGAAATGACTGAAAAAAGAAAAATAATATAAGAACATAATACCTAACTCTTTCTTGTGGGTTTTATGTCCAGCTACCTTGGACCATTATTACTTCTATAAATATGGAACTGATATAAAATAGATCACATTATAAATACACTGGACTCTAGCAAATATATCTAAAACTTCAGTATTTCCTGACATGTTAAGATAAGACTTCTAATTGGAGGCATGACTCAAGTAAATGGTACCAGAAAATAAGTGCAATTAAATCCTCATTAAATTCCATTATGTTACTGGTATGGAAAGCATATACAGTTTGTTTTTCTTCCTTCAAGATAGTCTAGTGTTAACTACCTACACACTTTCTTAAATGGAATCTAGATAATTTTTAACTTAGGGAAAATACAACAATTTAGGATTTGACCTACTTTTAATATAAAAGCAAACTATTGACAGAGGTTAAAGTTTTAGTATTGGTTTAGTGGATTCTGAGATACAAAGAAAGCTGTTTCTTCCCCTCCACATACTTTTCAATCTTCTTATTCCACTAGCTCTCCAGAAATGGTTCCTAACCAAATTGAAATGGCTGAAATGATAGTTATACAATTCAGAATACAAGTGTCAAGGAAGCTCAATGAGATTTGGGAGAAAGTTAAAACTCAATCCAAGGAAGCCAATAAAATGATTCAACAGTTGAAAGATTACATAGCCATTTTAAGAAGGAACTAAACTGGACTTCTGGAATTAAAAAATTAATTATAGGTATTTTATATTACAGTTGGAAAAATTAATAACAGAAGGGAACAACCTCAGGAAAGAATCTCAGAACTTGAATACCAATCCTGTGAATTAACCTAGTCTGATAATTAAAAATAAATAAAAAATGAACAAAACACCTGAGAAATACATGATTATATGAAGAGATCAATCTTTTAACACATTGACATTCTTGAGAGGAAAGAAGAGTAAGCAGCTTGGAAAACATACTAGAGTATATCATCATGAGGATTTCCTGAATATCACTAGAGAGACTGACATACACATTTAAGCAATTCGGAGGACTTCCATGAGTTAGTATACATAAGGACCATCCCTAGCACACATAGTCATCAGATGTTCCAAGTTCAGCATAAAGAAAACTTTCTTAAAGGCTGCTGAAGAGTCAGATCACTTACAAAGAGACTCCTATCACGTTAAAAAGGACTTTTTAGTGGAAACTTTATAGACCCGAAGAGATTGGAGATCTATTTTCAGCTTCCTTAAAAAAAGAAATTCCAATCAAGAATTTCATACCTTGCCAAACTAGGCTTCATAAGAAAAGAAAAATTAAAATCATTTTCAGACAAGCAAACTCTAAGGGAATTTGTTACCACTAGATAAGCCTTACAAGAGGTCCTTAAGGTATTTCTAAAGTTGAAAATGAAAGAATGACACTACCACAAAAAAAAAAAAAAAAGTTAAGAACATAGCCCACAGACCCACAGACCTTATGAAGCAACTACACATTAAGTCTACAAAACAATAAGCTAGCAACGCAAGAACAGCATCAAAGCCTCACACATAAACACAACTTTGAATGTAAATATTCCAATTGTTCCAGTTAAAAGACACAAACTGGCAGGTTGAATGAAAAAACAAGACCCAATCACCTGCTGTTTTCAAAAGATCCAACCCACTTGTAACAATACACATAGGCTCAAAGTGTACTGATGAAAAAAGATCTATCATGTAAACAGAAAACAAAAAAGAGCAGAGACTGCTATATTTTTAGTAGATAAAACAGACTTTAAACCAGCAACAGTCAAAAAGGAGAAAGAAGGGCATTAACGGAAAAGGGTTTAATTCAGCAAGAAGATTAGCGATCTTAAATATGTATGGTTCCAACATCATAACTGATGCTACAGACACACAAAGGATCATTAAAGACTATTATGAACAATTGTGCCACTGAACTCTAGCCTGGGTAAGAAGAGCAAGACTCCATCTCAACAAAAAGAGCAATAGCAACAAAACCTAGAAGAAATTGATAAACTTCTGGACACACAAAACTTACCAAGATTGAAATATAAAGAAATAAAAAAGCAGGCTAATAATGAATAATGAAATGAATTAGTAATAAAACTCTTTCTTCAAAGTTTAGAACCAGATGGATTCACCACTGATATCTACCAAATATTTAAATAACTAATACCAAGTCTTCTCAAACTATTCCAAAAAATTCAAGTGAGGAGAATTTGTCTAAATTCATTCTGCAAGGCCTGTATTACCCTGCTACTAAAATCTTGCAAAAACTCAACAGAAATCGTAAACTACATGACACAACACCCCGGATAAATACAGACACCCAAAAATCTTCAACAAAATACTAGCAAGCTGAATTAACAGAGTATCATCTGACAATTTGCTCATTCACAATTACCAAGTGGAATTCATCACAGTGATGCAAGGATGATGGTTCAATATATGCAAATCAATAAACATGATGCATTATATTAACAGAATGCAAGATAAAAATCATTTGATCATCTCAATAGACACAGAAAACCCATGCAACAAAATTTAACCACTTCGTGATCAAAACTCTAGGCAAAACTCTAGGTATAAAATGAAGTTACTCAATACCATAAAGACCATTTATGACAAACCTATAGCTAACATCATACTGAACAATAAAATGTTCTTTTTTGGCTGGGCGCGTTGGCTCTTGCCTGTAATCCCAGCACTTTGGGAGGCTGAGGCAGGTGGATTACCTGTGATCAGGAGTTCGAGACCAGCTCGCTCAACTTGGTGAAACCCCATCTCTGCTAAAAATACAAAAAATTAGCTGGGCATGGTTGTGGGCACCTGTAATCCCAGCTACTCAGGAGGCTGAAGCAGGAGAAGCTTGAACCCAGGAGGTAGAGGTTGCAGTGAGCAGATACTAGCCACTGCACTACAGTCTGGGAGCAAGACTCCATGTCAACAACAACAACGACAACAACAACAACAACATAAAGTGCTGTTTTTCTTGTAAAATGATATCACCAATCGATCATCAATTTTGCATATGCTTAAATGGTTTTTGAGTGATGGGTATAGAATTTAGCTGATCTAGCAGGATTTGGTTATCTAGTCTTAAAGAAGAATGGCACCTAAGGGGCACATGTGGATTATCCTTTATTTTGCAACCTTAGAACAGATTCTAACAGATGGGTCAACACTAGATGAAACCTGTCATCTATGCCGTGTTTGTGGTGCCTGGTTTCCATTTAACTGACCTCAGACTCTCAGATTCCACCCACATCCCTTCTCCAACTCCACCTTCAACCTCAGCAAAAATGGGTCTTTTACCACAAATTTCATTAACAGAATTAACTTAATTGGTCAGACTGGTATAGCTTTTTCAAAGGCTCTAGCATAAAAACACGCTCCTACCAAGCAGAATATTCGGAGGTTTCAGAAGATATCTTTTAGGAGCCAGCCAAAGGCTAGTCCTGCTTTTAAATGTTCAAAGTTGGAGCAACCCCAGCCTGCCAAGTTAATCCTTTCCTATTTACCTCTGAATATACAAATATACTTGAATTTTCATAATTGGTTCTTTCTTTCTTAAGAGCCAGAGAAATAATGCTCCTCATGTTATAATGTAATTCTCCAACTGCATCTTCTCTTGCTTTCATCTCATCACAGACTTTATTTATTCATATCTACTTCTTTGTTAGTTCCCCCATTATAATTAAGAAAAAAATACCAGTCATAACAAAATAGTATACATCTTATTTAGCTAGTTTTATATCCATTTTCTCTTTCGGACAAATTGTGTCAAATGTAATTTTACACTAAATTTTATTGTGTCAAATTTCTCAATCCTTTCCTACTCACTGTTGCTCAGCTATATTCTGTATTCTGTAGAAATCACCAGTGACTTCCTTGTTTCTTAATCTAAGAAAAAAAAAATTCAGGACTTTTCTTAGGTGGGTAGATTTCAAAGTGTTATCCATTCACTATATCGAAGTATTTCCTTGGACTCCATGATCCTGATTATAATAACAGTATTTATTCATGCATTTTGAAAAGCTAATTAAAAACTTATTAATGCTATGTGTCAAGTGCTATTATAAGAACTAAGTATACAATGCTCAATAGACAATATCTCTATGT
Source organism: Saimiri boliviensis (assembly GCF_048565385.1). Lineage (NCBI taxonomy): Eukaryota > Metazoa > Chordata > Mammalia > Primates > Cebidae > Saimiri > Saimiri boliviensis. The sequence goes on along the minus strand of NC_133450.1, from coordinate 196,230,453 downwards.
TCAGGTAGCTCCTAACAACCACTATCACCACATTTGTACAGCACAAATTATTTTATTCCCTTTAATTCCTGTCATGCCCTATAAGAAAAACACTATTATCTCCATTTGTAAAGGAAAAAATATTTTAGTTAAAAGAAGTTAATTAATTTGACTAAGGCCTTAACAATTAAGAATTAAGTCTTAGGACTTAAATCGTTATCTATAAAATACCAAAACCTGTGCTCTTAATTGTGTGTAACCAAAGAACTTAGCATAATCACCGAAAGAATTTCTTCATCATAGCCACCGTTATATCTCAGAGCCTATAGAAGATAGTTAAGTATCATATACATACTATTTATCTTTTAAAAATCAGTTTTAAAATCTGTAAATTTATGTTTACAAATTTATCAAAGACCACTTTTAAAATATAAAACCATGTAGAACCGAGTTGTCTTTATTAAACTCAACTGCCCTTTATCATATATTCCATATATCATTGTAGCTCATTGAAAAGGTAATCACATCTATATCTTTGTGATACTTCCTTTGACATTCACACTCACGTTATCTGCTTATGCAGCTGTTTCAATCACAGGAATTGATTATTTACTTGATAGATGAGAATTTAAAACTTAGATAAACATTTATTTTAGTTTTGTGACCAATAATATTTCCACGGGATATTTATAAATGCTCCCCAGACTCAAGTTTGCTATACTACAAATAAAAAAATATTGCAATGATTATTTTTCCCTTATATTTTTAAAGTGTGATTTAAATTATTTATATGTACATAATAGATAATCTTTCATGTTGCTGAAATCCACTGCTCATTCAAAAAGGTAGCCTCTTTTTCTAAGATTGGTGTGCTCTTTCCCTTTGTTTTCAGAGAAGCAATACAGGCATGCATGTCTGGGCAAATGGAATAAGTGACCCACATGCAGAGTTAGTAACCCTTATCCAAAACACTTGAGATTCAGAACTTTTCAGATTTAGGAATATTTGCATTACCCCAGTTGAGTATCCCAAATCTGAAAAATGTGAAATCTGAAATTCTATAATGAGCAATTCCTTTGAGTGTCATCTTGGCACTCACAAAATTTCAGATTTGGGAGCATTTTGTATTTCAGATTTTCAAATTTGGGATGCTAAACTTGTATTAATAAATGAAATTTCCGTTGTGCAATATAGGGCTATTTCCAATATAGTTGCACACCCACTGTAACTTTATAAATAACTGTAAGTGTATTTTTAAAAGCCAAAGCTTTTAAAAGTAACTTGGGATCAGGGTTAACCTGCTTGAATCACATTTCTCTTTTAAGTTCAATTTTAGAGAATGTTGGCAATATTTAATAACTACTGAGTAACATTCTACATTATTTTGTTCATTTAAAATATTTATAATGTAATATTACAATATTTAATTTATAAGTTGCAAAAAACTTTCATTCTCTACCTATTCTCAAAATAGTGCTTTAGGAAGTTTTTAGAGGAGTGCCACAGGGGAAATTGCAGACTTACATAAAGCAATACAGCATAACAGTGTTTGGAATCAGCTATTGTTTCAAATCCTACCTCTGCAATATATTAATTGTGTGATGAACAGTTTATTGTATTTAATCTCTATATGTATCACTTTGTTTCCATATCAAATAGAGGCAATAAAAGCTAGATTATTATGATGTTTAATTCTCAAAGCAATGTGCATAAAGTAGAAATATCTTGTAACAAATTCTAAAAAATTATTATTAGCACTATTTTTATTATTTTATTGTCATTATTATCAATGCTACAGTTTGCACTTACACTTTAAGTGTAATGACCTTCATATTTTACTCTGGCTAATTTAATTTATTTAAAATAAGAGCATAATTAGATAATATTCATCAATCAATTTTAAAATTAACACTAAAAATGTATGAAGGAAAGCCATCCACTGAATAATTTATATGAATATTTTTAAAATACAGTTTTACTATTCCAGGGCAGAGTGAGGCTGGAAAATCCATCCATCCATGTGAATACAACCTAAGCTATCTGTGTAGAATTTTTTGTTGCTTTGAGGTTTTTCTTCTTTTCTGCTTGTTCTCATTCTAATTGTACAAATCAATAATAAATATGTTAAAAATAAACTGCTAAAATATTCGTGACTATGCACAGTGATTCAAATATAGTTCTTTAAAGTTTCTTTCTCTCTTTTTAAAATTGAGGCAAGGTCTTGCTCTTGAACCCAAGGCTGGGTAGCATAGCGGGAAGAGCAAGAGCAAGCATGACCAAGGCTCACTGCGACCTTAGCATCTTGGTCTCAAGTTAACATCCCACTTCAACTTCCCAAGTAGATGGGACTATAGGCATGCACCATCATGCTCAGCTAACGTTTTAATTTTTTTTTTTTTTTTTTTTTTTTTTTTTTTTTTGTACAGACATGGTATTTCTCTGTTGCCCAGGCTGGTCTTGAATTCCTGGGTTCGAACAATTCTCCCTCCTCAGCCTCCCTAAGTGCTGGGATTACAGGTGTGGGTGCGCGCCGAAAAAGACCTTCTTAGGGAAGCCCTCACATTTTCAAGGGTTTTACCTTTAGTACCTCCATAAACTTGTATCAAGCAACAAAATGTACTGTGAAGCATCAAAAAATATGGAGGGATCTTTTTTCTAAGACCAAAAATCCAGGCTGAAAAGGCTACATACTATATAATCCTATATGAATCCTATATGAAAGACATGAAATTCTGGAAAAGGCAGAACAGTAGAGTAAAAAGACCAGTGATTGCTTGCATTTGGTATGTATGTGTGTTAGTGGGCAGGGTGACTCGGGGGAGGAATACATAGGGGAAGCCCAAGTGATTTTTATGGCACTGAAACTGTTCTGCATGTTACCATAATACTAATAAATGACATTTTTTCATTGGTCAAAACACATAGAATGTACAAGTCAAAGAGTAGAGCTTAAAGTGTAGTTATTATTGGTGTGTAAATATTGGTGTTTTAATTGTATCAAATGCACCACACTAATGAAAGATGATAGTAATAGGAGAAATATGCACAAGATAGGGAGGTTATATGGCAATTTCTCTACCATCTGCTCTTTCATTTGTAAATTTAAAATTGTGCTAAAGTTTATTAGTTTATTTTTCAAAAAATTAAGAATGTATATTTAAATGTAATAATGCATATATATAGTTTATGTGTATGCATATACTTCAAGCCAAATCGACTTTTATAAAATACATGAAAATAGGAAGAAAAATAATTGAGAAATACTATGAAATAACTTCATAAGCTGTAAATTGAAAGCACACACATATATTTTAAAGTCATTAATATACTTAAGCTGATTATTTTCTGAATACAGAACATAGGACAAGCATAGAATATTAGACAGCCAACCAAATAGTGTTTAAGAAAGTTTTTAATTTTCTGAGACAATACCTATGATAAAATATTAAGTAAAGAACAACTTTGTTGTAATGTGATATATAACATGAAATAAATAAAAAGAAAAATTCTAGATTAATGTGTAGTCAATAAATATAGCTGTGTTACATTAGGAAACTGATATTTGAAATTTATTATTTTAAAGCCCCTTATAATTAATATTCTATTTGTCCATATAATCCTATGAATGTATAAATACAATCTTTTTTTTACCAATTGGATATTAAATCAAAATAATGGAAATTAACATCCACAAATCATAGCTTTTTAAAATTTCTAGTTTTTAAGTATACATAATAGTTGCACATATTTCAGGTATATATGTGATATATTGATAATGTTGAGTGACCAAATTAGAGTAATTGGGATATCCATCACCTGAAACATTTACCATAGCTTTAAAGTGCCAAAGCCAGGATTTAACTCTCCTTGATTCCAAATTTCGTGTTCTTAGAAATATTAATTAAAGTAATGACTATGTTTGCCTCTGAGTTATACTATTATGAGAAATTTAAAAAATATTTTTAAGGCAGAAACTAAAATTTTTGTAACAGGGAGATACCTAACAAATATGGAAATATGTAAATTTTTCTATGTCATTATTTTTGAAAAAAAACTTCATATCTTATGTAAATATATTCTATATCATCTAACAGATTTTTATACTTTCTAATTATTAATAAAAGTAGTTTTTAATATTATCTTTGGTGGTGAAAAATATGCTTGCCAAACTGACAGGCAAATGTAATGTAATGCTAATTGCTTAATTGATTATTCATAGAAGTCCACAATTTTCAGTGTTTTAAACTTTTGACTTCTTTTCTATTTCATTACCTTTCATTCATTAGCCTTTATTTTAATCAGATACTCTCCTACCTATAGCAAAGATTCTGTTGTAAATTTCATGTCTACTTCAATGTTTTTATATACAGGTGCATAATAACAAGTGTTGATAAGAATGCAAAGAAATTGATAGTGGAAATTTAAAATGGTACAGCTACTGTGGAAAATGGTTTGGGAGCTCTTTAAAGTTATATCATCCAGTGATTCCCTCCTAGCTATATATTTCAGATAATTGAAAACATATGTCCTCCCAAAGCATGTTCATTGCTCCATTATCTATAATGGCTTAAAAGTGAAAATAACCAAAATATTTATCATCTGATGAGTAGATAAGTAGAATATTGTATATTCATAATATTTTTAGACATAAAAAGCAGTAAAATGCTGATATATGCTAAACATGAATTAAAAAAAGACAGATACAAAAGGCCACATATGGTTTGATTCAATTTATGGGAGATCTTCAGGACAGGTAAATTCACATAGGTAGAAAGTAGATTAGTGGTCACCAGGGAATGAGGAAAGGAGGAAATTAACAATTTTGCTTATCAGTACAGACATTTTTATGAAATTATGAAAACATTCTTGAATATTTTATATTCTGGTGATGATTTGTACAATCTTGTGAATATACTAAAACAATCCAACACTGCATATATTAAAATAGTGAATGTGACAATATATTAAATATATACCAAAGAAATGTTTTAAAATTTCTACATTAAACTAGTTTTGTGGTGTAAACTATTGTGAAGTTTATAAGAATGTTGAGTTAAAACTTTTTGTTATTTTCTTTGCTAATACAAATCTAATTGTTCATTGCAAATAATAGGTGCCATTATAAACATTTTAAACAAAAATAAATGCAAAAACATGCAAAGCATTATTTAAAAATCAATGAAATAATTATGAAACCAAATTAAACTCTAGATTTTTCATATGACTCCCAGAACAAATAGAGTCTAAATTTTAGGGATATTGCTAATTCTGTAGCCACCACTGGATCTCTTTTGACTTCCGAATATGTTATTACCATTTATGGATGGCCACCAAGAAACACTAGAATGCATTACCACAACCTTTGTAACCAATGACCATGGCCAAAATACAGGATTGCCTTTACCTAATTTCTTTCTAAATCTCAAAAGAGTTGATACATGTAGAAAAAAAAAAGTATGTAGAATATTAGTTGCAAGGAAATATGGGAAATTTAGTTTCTGATTTTCTGAATTCCCAACTAGATGCTATACTAAACTTTGAGACAATAGAAATATTAATTTTATGTATTAAAAAGTATGTTAAATATTTAAAATTAAAAGGTTAAAATAGTTCTTCAGCTAGGAAAACTTCCCATCATGATATAATAACTATAGTTGAAATGTATGTTTTTATGAAGTCATGCTTAATGAGACAAGATGAAAAGTAGAACCTAATATAAATTACCAACTTTTGGAAAATTCTTCTTTCCAATTGATTCTAAAATTTCAAATGTGAAAATTCTTTGAACCTTCCAGTCACCTTATTCTGTAAATATGTAATACTGTAATTTTTATTAAGATTATTATAAAAGCCTCCAGAGTTAACTACCTTCTTCCATTTTGTCTCTGCAATCATTCCTGCAGATTTAATCATTTCCCTCAACTCTCCAGAAATACACAATGGAAAAGCCCCAAATATTATTATACACAGCACAAATTTTGCCTTACTTGATGTAAGCCTAATTCTAGTGCATCAAGTCCTATTGGCTCTTCTTTATTTCTCCGTAAAACTTATGTAAACAGTGTCTGGAATTCTTCCCTAACCACAGGATGAATTTTCCCACTGCTGAAAGTTTCTTCTGCCTGAAATTCATGCCTTCACTTTAGAAGTGAAGTGTTAATCTACTCATTGTTTCTGATCAACATAAATATATGCTTAATTATAAATCTTTCTCTAAGGCTTCTGGAGAGTAGGCACTCTCATTTTCTAATTATATGGGACTATTTTAATAGGAAATTTCTAAAAAGAATTCAAAGCAATGAAAATATTGTACTTATATTTTTATTTCCAGCTACGAATATTTTACCTGACATGCAAGAGAAAATCAATAAATTGTTTTAATATGTGTATAAACATAAGAATAAATAAATTGATGGAATTGGTTATTTCATGAGTCTATAAATCTATTTCTTGACATTAGAATATAACTCAGTGTTATGTTTTCTATTTGTAAATTTAGGTTAAGTTTAAGTTTTACTGTTTCTTGTTTACATTAAGGGCACAGATTATCAGTACTGCTTTATTTGTATTTGATTCCAACCGAATAACAAAATAACAATAGTGCAATTATGGAGTTTTAATTGGAGCTAGGCATGTTGGTAGATGTGTTAATAAAATAAATTTAAATTATTGTGAAGGGAAATTAGATTTAAAATTATATTATTGAAATCAATATGTAATGACTATGAAATGGAAAGATATTAGTTGACACTGAAGAACATTTTTTCTCATGTGATTTCTCTGACCTACTACTAGAAATAAAAGGTGAAGAATTAGTTTTTATTTTAAAAAGTTTTTCTCTACTAAATCTTAAGAACACCCACACCCAGACACATATGCATAGGAACTCACTTGATGGTACTTACTATTTATTTTTAACTTTAGAAATGAGTTTTTATGACATACGTGCCCTTGGTGACTTTATATAATCTTAAATGAGGCAATAAAAAAAGAAAATGACTATAGCAGAAGCCTATAAATTGGTACCAGTAGGACCTACAGAAGCATTCACTTCAAACATTAAATTAGCAGACTCGGACGTCTGTTAAATTTCTGGTTACTATTATGGACAACAATTTGATATTAAAGTATTCATATGCATCTCCAAAGGCTTTATCCCAGAAGTCCCATAACAGGAGCACTAAGTACTAAAAAATACAATTATATACATAGTAAAAATTACTGCAACTAACAACTTACATTCTCATATTACAGGTGGTCAGCTGTAATTGTAAGTTGAGTGCTCAGAAATAAAGCCCCAATTAGGGCAATTTAATCTTGGTCCTTAAAAATGGCCATCTCTTATTGAACATACTTTGAATGTTTTCCAAATAAGAGCTTTAAAGTAGAAAAATAAATAAGCCACGTACCTGCAATACAGTTTGGGTGTGTCTCTACCCAAATCTTATCTTGAAATGTTGTGGGAGGGACCTGGTGGGAGGTAATTGAATCATGGGGTGGTTATCCCCATGCTATTCTAGTAATAGTAAGTGAGTTCTCATGAGGTCTGATGGCTTTTAAGGGGCTTTTCCTGTTTGGCTCGGCACTTCTCTCTCCTGCCACCACATGAAGAAGGACATGTTTGCTTCCCCTTCCACCATGACTGCAGGTTTCCTGAGGCCTCCCCAGCCATGCAGAACTGTGAAAAAATTAAACCTCTTTTCTTTATAAATTACTCAATCTTGGGGAGTTCTTTTTTTTTTTTTTTTTTGAGACCGAGTTTCACTCTTGTTACCCAGGCTAGAGTGCAATGGCACCATCTCGGCTCACCGCAACCTCCGCCTCCTGGGTTCAGGCAACTCTCCTGTCTCAGCCTCCCGAGTAGCTGGGATTACAGGCACGCGCCACCATGCCCAGCTAATTTTTTGTATTTTTAGTAGAGACGGGGTTTCACCATGTTGACCAGGATGGTCTCGATCTCTTAACCTCATGATCCACCCGCCGCAGCCTCCCAAAGTGCTGGGATTACAGGTGTGAGTCACCGCGCCTGGCAGGAGTTCTTTACAGTACTGTGAGAATCAACTAAAAGAGCATGAAATAAATGTGATAAGTTTATAGTAGCAAAAATTAAATTATTAAAATATCCATCAATTGGATAATACTTAAAAAAATTCTACCCACTGGATTATTACACATACAACTTTTTAAGTATACTTTTTATAATAGGTAAACCATGTATTTTTCAAATATAAAATGAACATATTTCAACTGTTTTATTTTATAATTAATAAAGGAAACAGGTGTTAAAACTTGATTCAAAGGAAAATTCAAGGAACAAATACATATAAAGGCAATCACAAATGCTCAAATGAATTTGTTAATACTTACAAAATTGGCTTCTACCATGGTGGTTGGGGTAGAATTAAATTAAGTGTACCTGTATCAGAAAAGCAAACAAAATAACAATTAAAAAATTGCATCTCTAGTGTTGAACATGTTTACTAATGGAAAGCAATTTCTAGGTTGCATCAAAGAGATGAAAATCTTGAAGAATCCAAAGAACTCTCCAAGTAAGGTAACAAACCTGAGAATGAAGTAAAACCATGCCAATTAGAAAGTTTCTAGGGAGGAATTTTCATAGAGACTTGCAAGTATCTCTTCTGAGTTTTCAGCTTATGATGGATCAGTGGATTTTAAGAAAACTACATGAGGCTGGGAAAAGAATTAACCAGTAGGAACAAAGAGAACAGCCCTTGGAGCTCAAATAGAGCTGAGAATATTTTACTCTCCAGTAAGACTGGAAAATATTCTCATAGGGCTTTAGGGAGACCAATTCAAGGGTTTTGCCTCAGTAATGAGAGAAAAAGCAAACCAAAGAGTACTGGTGTCATACCAGAGATGTTAAAAGCAAGACTCAAAAAAGCTTTCCAAGCAACTTAATTGTATTGCAAAATATAGGTAAATAAATATAAAAATAAAACACATCCAGCTTTCAACAAGTTAAAATTCATAAAATACATCCAACTAAAAATCAGAATGCAAAAGCGCAAGAAAATATGATCCATATGAGAAAAAAACTATTAATATTAAGAAACTTTGAGTTAGAGCAACCATAGAACTAGTAGACAAAAAGAGTGGAACATTTAGAATATATTCTATATATTTACAGAGGTTGAGAAAGGATTGTATACTAAGTATAGATAGGGTAGAAAGAAAAAGGCCCAAATCAAACTTCTACAGATGCAAATTACAATATCTAAGATTAAACATCTGAGGTTAATAGAAAACTAGATATTGCAACAGAAAAGGCAAATTCATTGGATGACAGCCAAATTTAAACTACAGAAATTTAAAAACAAACAAGCAAAAAACTAGTATTAGTGAGTCATGGGACAATTTCATATTGCCAATACCTCTATCAGTGCTATTGGAGTTTCAAAATGAGAGGAAAATAGAAATAGTATTTAAATAAATAATAGTAATTTTTTTTTCTAATTTTATTAAAAGCATAAAAGTGCAATTTACAAAGTTCAAAATATGTGACCATAATAAAAACGTTTAATTTTTTATTTGAAATATGTTTTATATTGTGATGTGTATACTACCTTAGACATGAAAAGGCTAAACCATTTCAAAAGTAGCAGCCTCTCATCTCTAGAAATGTCAGAGGAAGTCTTTCAGGAAGAAGAATAAAGTTACTGTAGGGATATCAGTATTACACAAAGAAATAATAATATAAACGATAACTAGGTATATAATATATTTTTAAAGTGTTTCTTATCTTAAAAACATCATTTAAAAGTAGCTATTTAAAGCAAAATCAACAATATATTCTGTGGTTTACATTATATATAGAAACAAGCAATTAAAATAATAGCCCAAAGAACAAGAAGTGGGATGCGTTTAGGTACAGACATTTATTATTTTAAGTTTTGTATATGATACATAAAATGATACAATATAATCTGCAATAGACAAATGTAAGTTAAAGGTATTATTATTAATAAAAAAATTTAATCAAATTTAATTGAGTAAATAATGATTCACAAAACGGGCAGCTCTTGAACCAGAATAGGTGAAGAGAGGCTCTAGAACAATCACATGTTGGAAGAAGATTTATGGGCAATAAAGGGAAATCACATATAGAAAATTGTAGTTAGGGACCCAAACAGCTGGGCTGGTAATATCTCAGCATTTGACTATTCGAAGTAGGTTTGAACAGTTGGCTGCCTTTGATTGGCCAAAACTCAGTTATTGGCACAAGAATCAGTTACAGCCTGCTTACACATTCAGTTAGGTTACAGTTTATTATGTACAGAGAACTCTTTAAATGTATAAAGAAGCAGCTTTAGGCTAAACTTAATACTATAAGCCCTCTAGAAACCAAAATGATAAAAAAACTAGAGAGAAGTAGCTAATACTTAAAATAGAAGATAAGGTAGAATTTAAACAATACACAGTTAATTTAAAAAGACAAACAAAAGAGGAGAAGGAAACAAGAACACACAAGACAGAAAAATGAAGAGCAATTTAATGAACTTAAAACTAGCTGTATCAATAATGACCGCTAAAATTATCAGGTTGGGTAAACCTGATAATTCGGGAAGAGTTGTGATATTTATTAGAGGAAAAGAAACCTTTATTAAATGACAAGAAGCAAATGGTATAGGCGAAATTGAAATAAAATATACTGTTTTCTGCCTGGGCAACAGAATGAGACCCTGTCTCAAACAAACAAATATATATATACATGCACACACACACATGCACACACACAAACGTACGTTTTAAGTTTGTTCAGATCCTTGGGAAAGACATTCTTGGGTTGTGAAAATATTACCTCCCAGCAGGGAGAGATCTAGCTAAAGATATTTGCCTAGAGCAAGGGTTCAGCAGTGCTTCCATCTTTTGAAAAGATTTTTTAAAACATCTTTTTTTTTTTTTTAGACGGAGTTTCACTCTTATTACCCAGGCTGGAGTGCAATGGCGCTATCTCGGCTCACCACAACCTCCGCCTCCTGGGTTCACGCAATTCTCCTGCCTCAGCCTCCTGAGTAGCTGGGATTACAGGCACATGCCACCATGCCCAGCTAATTTTTTTGTATTTTTAGTAGAGACGGGGTTTCACCATATTGACCAGGATGGTCTCGATTTCTTGATCTCATGATCCACCCGCCTCGGCCTCCCAAAGTGCTGGGATTACAGGTGTGAGCCACTGCGCCTGGCCCATAAACATCCACCATCTTGTTGATCTTGCTTTAAATAGCTTGTTACTTTTAAAAGATGTTTTTTAGAATGTATATATTCTAGTATTAATCGAATGAAAGCTAGAATATGCATATTATCAAGAAACAAAGCATATTTCAGAGGAAGACTATTACCAAGGTTATTTCTTATTCAAAATGAGTCAATTTATCAAAAACTCATAAAACTCTTGAGCATTTGTGTCTCAGTGCTTCAACACACATGTAGCAAAACTGACAGACCTCAAAGAGAAACAGACAAATCCATAATTATTGTAAGAAATTTCCACACCTCTATCTCAAAAATTGATAGAAAGTAGGGACACAGTATCAGAGAATTATCAGGGCAAATACAATTTTTTAAAAAGAGGTTTAATTCTCCCTGTTGGAATTAAGGGAAGAGATTCCTTGCCTCCTCTCTTTTCAAGGAGTATTTAAGGTAGTAAACTTATAATTTTAAGTTATTTTCCTGTCTCTTTGAAATGTATGCAAATATTTTTTAAAAGCTAAATAAGCTTCTTGGCAGAGACTCTGACTTCTACTGTGAGACCACACTAAGTTCCTGTGCTGGGCAAATATCTTCAGTTAGATCTTTTCCTGCTGGGAGGTAATATTTTGATAACCTGGAATGGCTTTCTCAAAGACCTGAGAAATATCTTTTAAAATGTAATAATCAGGAAGACAGGGCCCCTATCTCTCAGTTTCTGAGGAAGTTTAGGAGTTTACCATAGGCACTTAACTCACTCAAAGTTGAAAGACCACATCTTATCATAAAGAAATGAATTAATTTTTCTTTTGGATAAAGCCAAATAGTTGAATTTAGATTCAACTATGTGTGGCAAAGAGTCCTGTCAAGTCTTACACGAGGCTTACTTATTGTTTATTATGAGAACATGTATGTCGTAGGTCGAATAAACTTTAGTTACTGATCATGTGTCAATATTAGTTTAATCATTGTGGCAAGTGTACTGTATTCTAACGTAAGATGTTAATAGGAGAAGCGAGTATGAGGTATAAAAACTCTGCAGTAATTTGCAATTGTTCTATAAATTTACAACTGTTTTAAAATTAAGTTTATTTTTTAAAAAGCTAAACATGAACCTCTCATAAGATATAAGCATTCTACTCCTGGATAAGCCAACCAAGATAAATGAAAGCATATATGTATGCAAAAATGTTATATACGTTTCAGTAGCTTTATTTGAAATAGCTATAAACGAAAGGTTATACACGTCTCTATCAAGAGGTAACTGGATAAACAAAGTAAGGTCTACCTGAGACAGCCAAGTACAAAGGGCTCCGTGGAGAATCTCCAAGTGGTCAGGCATTGCAGAGATGGAGTGAAGCCTTGAGAAGTTCATGTTGTTTGCCGGGGGGAGGTCCTGGCCCCTCTTGATCTTTTGTGGTAATGTGGGATTCAATCTGTGATATGGGGTTCTGTTAACAGGAACCCTGACTATGCTGTGCTGTTTTTCCTTTTTTCTTTCTGTGCAATAAATTTCATAAGCCCATCACCTTTCAAAGTGTCTGAGAGCCTAATCTTTCCTGTTCATGTGTCAAGAACCTAATTTTTAGCTGAACTAAGAAGAAAGTCCTGCAACATTTTTGGTACCCAACTTGGGGCTTGAGAAAGGGTGAATATGATGCAAAACAAAACAAAACAAAATTGCTTTTTCTTTCACTTCTAAGCATCCTTTCTTTCAAGCTTCTGAGCATAGATGAAACTGCCCCAACCCCTGTTGCTCCTGGGGTTGGGAATGTTGGCCTCAGTCCAACCCAGCCTTTCCATGGCTTTTTCCTTTCTTTTTCAGCATGGATGACCCAGCAAGCAGAGGTTTCCTGCCACCTTCCCTTCCCTAGCAGGGCTAGGATGCATGACCCAAGGGCCCCACGTGGCTGGCTGGTGTTCTCCACCTCTCATGTTGGAGTCTCCCCCTCCTCAGCCAGGGAATCCACCTCCATCCCACAGTAAGAAAATGTCTCTCCCTGGTGGAGAAACAATTTACATAGGAATAAGAGTTTCTTCCCCCAGGCATCCTTTTATCTTCTCCACTTTGTCAGCAGTTAACTTTGAAAGGAAGTTTTTTCCTTTTAGAAGATATTTAGCTAGGCCAGGATTGTTGGGGAGCACTGGTTATATGTTCTGTTTTAATTGTGAGAAAGGATTTGTGAGGTTGATCTTAAACTGTAGCCAATCTGATGCACTTTGTATGTCTTTCTGTATGGTCCATAGCAAACTTTGCTGCAGGCCTCCATGTTGTTTTATGTCCTTGGGTGCAAGACCTATAACTATGTGGCAATATTTTGTTCTAGCCTCTGCCATTTTACAATAGTGGCCTGGGATCCTAGCTTAGGAAATTAGTTCTTTCTGTTTTATTTATTTATTTATTTTTTCTTGGATCTTGTTTTACTGTAAAAACAACTCATTACTAACATGATTTGTCTTTTAATAAAAGAGAGAGAGAAAGAAATGGAGAGAGAGAAATTATGTTTCAAAACTTATCATGTATTTGTCATTCAATTCTAAATTCATTGGTTGTTTTTACATTTTTGACTACATTTTTAGATGAACCCTACTTGTTCCTGTGATTCAACCAGCAATCTCTGGTTGCAGCTCAGAGGAACAAAAGAGATGGGTAATGCAGAAATATGGATCAATATTCTAGTTTTGAGCAATTATCCTGCAAATCCTACCAGATAAAGGGAATAAGGGTCCTCATCACCTGGAGGTTTTCTTTTTGGGAAAGTGAGACCAGGGGAGCTAACCAAAGTCCAAGCACCATGCACCCAAATCCTAGCAAACATAACTGTAGCTACCAGTTATCTGGGTGGGCATGTCACAAAATATCCTTTTCTCTCCCTTGTTGGAGGAGGACTCAATTCCTCAGCTTCACCTTAGCATTTGGCTTATGCTAAGGAGACCATGCAACCCCTAACCTGAGACATATTTTTGTCCCAAACTCAGTTTTAAGCTTCAGGTCAAAGCTAAGGAAAAATGGCTCTGAGGGATCCAGAGGCAGACCATAATGAAAATTGACAGGCACAGTGCAGGTGAATGTGGCTGTTTCCTGCTCATTAAGCCAAGCTTTCTGTTTCATGGTTTCATGGATAAAGGTCAGTCTAGAATCCTAGGCATAAATGAGGTCTAGGCAATTGAAGGCTACTGACAGCAGGGGAGACAGGGCATAAGTGTGTGAGAGTGGATACTCCCACCCCCGGGACCTCCTGTTAACATGGGTGAAAGCTGCTTTAAAACCCATGAGTGGCACCCTCTAGTGATTGTCCAGACTTGGGGATACAGGAGAGAGGAAAGAAAAACGAATTTCTTTCTCTCCTCCACTCATGTACCTTGGATATTTGCTAGAAAGAGAAAGAAACCAGCAATGCCTTCTCCCTCTTTCTGATAGTATTGATCTTCAGTCGGGACCCCTTTCAAATGCATCCTGAATCCTGGGACTCCTTTGAAAAGAAAAAAGTATTTTTTTTTTTCCTTTCTCCTCTTTTATCTCCTCTTCACTGGCAGGTAATTGTGTTTCCATACTATAAAGACACACCCGACAGATGCATCATCCAAACTGAGAATAGTTAATTTCCCAAACCTTAAACTGGTTGGTTTAGGATTGGGCTCAGGGGAAGGGAACCCAGAAGCCCAACATGCCAGCAAAAGGGTAAAAGGTTTTTTTGTTTGTTTGTTTTATTTTTTCCAATTGGGCCTTTGGTCTCCTTCTCCCTGTGCAAACTGGTAAAAAGCCTTTAGATTTTTGAGCTGTTCTTACTCTACCCGTGCTCTTGTTTCATTTTGATACATGTTTTCTAATAATCCAGTTTGTCTCATCTCACCTTCAGGCCATCAGACTCAAAACGGTCATGCAACTGGAGCCTCAGACGATGATCCCTTCTTCTGAGAACCCTTGGCTCTGAGGGAGATCTGACTGCTGTTTTCTCCAAAACAGCACCCCTGTCAGCAGTAAGCAGTTAAGATTGAACTTCAGCCTCAGCCTTAGCCTTGGTCTAATGGCAGTTGGATGTACTTCTATAGAGGAGGAAATGAGACAGCCAGGTAAAAGGGGCTCTCTGGAGAATCTTCAGCTGGACTGCAAACTGCGAGCATGGGGTAGAGCCTAGGGAAGTTTATGCCATTTGCAGACGGGAGGAGCCTGGCCTCTCCTGATTCTGTTTAGTAACCTGGGATTCAATCTGTGAGATGGGGGCCTGTTAACAGGAACCAGTTTCATTATTCTGTGTTGTTTTTCCTTTTTGCCCACTAAATTATGTAACCCCTTCACCCTTCAAAGGGTCTGTAGCCTAATCTTTCCTAGTCGTGTGATAAGAACCTCGTTTTCAGCTGAACTAAGGAGGAAGTCCTGCAATATATTGATAAAATGAAATGAAAATCAGCCACACAAAAGGAATAAGCTAGTGTTACGTAAAACAGTATGAATAAAACTCAAAATAATTGTGCCGAGTAAGATTATTTAGTGAAAACCTATTATGTACTGTCTGATTCTATTTTGGGGAAAACTTGGAAAATGCAAAATAATCTCTAGTGACAAAGCAGATTAGTAGGTATCAGACAGTTTTTGATAGGGGTAGAAAGAAGGGGAACAGATTACAAAAGAGCACATGGAAATTTTATAAGTGATGAATATGTTGTTCCTGATAATGATTTCATAGGTGTATAGATTATATCAAACCTCATCAAACTATAACTGTTAAATACATAAAATTCATTGTATGCCAATTTTAATGAGCCTACAAAAGTGAAGCAAAGGAACTGATAAAATTGAAAATCAAGAATGAAAAGACAAAGGTATAATAAGTGATAACTTTAACTCAACTACTAATTGCTTAGTATACAGCTTCATTCTTCCCAAAATTTTTCTTCATATATGCTATTTGACCTAGATTGAATAAATAATTTTTGCTTAGATATTTGGACCCACACTTTAATTAGAATGACTACATGAAGGAATGGGCTTCCCCAAATGTTTTTGAAATAATTAAGAATAACATTTTTCTGTTCAATAAATACAATTATATCTGTCCCAGGAACTTTAATTTAAAGTAGATCAGCATTCATAATCTAGCTGAAACCATTACAGGACTTATTTCTTCACTCAGACATTTTATTTTTCTATTAAGATGCAAATATGCTATTTGGGAGAATAAGCACATTAAATCACTAGTAACCACTAGAGATGTGGTTCAATTAGCTCGACAGTTTCTCTCTATGAGGCTCAGTTGATGGTATCAGGGTGGGTTATTCCTCAGGACAAAAAAGTAATCGACTTCATAAAATAAGATCGCTCCAAGCTTCTGGGTAAACAGCTAGATGGGAGGCATTAGGGAACCTGATTACTAGTAAAACTGAACCCAAGCCTGGCAGCTAACCATCTGAGAAGCGGAATACACAAGAGGTGAGGTGTGGTGAAAGGAAAGCAACTTTATTTATCAAATGCCAGAGTTGAGGAGATGGTCAGGGTAAATCCTCCAAGAAACCATCTCATTTTAGGCTAAGTGAGGGGGTGTAAGGAAGAAAACCTCCAGTGGAAATGTAGGCGTGAGCCAGGGTGCAGGCTCTGCGTGTCTTGTTCTGATGGCTGTCTCGAGTTATTGTTAACCTGGAATGCAGACAGGTGCCATCTGAACAACGGCTGGGTTACAGATGAACCATCTTAAGGTTATCCCTAGATGGGTAAGAATTCTGCAGCTGAGTCTCCAGACCTGGTTTATTTCGGGAGTAGCCCCTGCAATCTCTAAGCAAGCATATATTTAGTTAAGTTAGCACAGTACAAGACAGTGTCTAGTGGAAAGGGAGGGAAACAAGGAGTTTCAAAGTACATTTCAAAGCTAAGACCGTAGAAAAGAAAAAAAGTTTTAAAATGCATTCTGAAGCTAGGCCCATTGGTAACAATGGGAAGGAACAAAAAAAAAAATGAAGAATTAGTCATAATCCTAACTAAAGCTTACTCGTCCTTGGTCTGAAATTGCTTTTGCTATTTAGACCTATAGGCATATTTAGACATAGAAGTATTTTCATTCTTAGTCCTTTTAAAGTATTTTTTGAGATGGAGTCTCATCCTATTGCCAGGCTGGAGTGCAGCAGCTCAATCTTGGCTCACTGAAACCTTTGCCTCCCAGGTTCAAGCGATTCTCCTGCCTCAGCCTCCTAAGTAGCTGGGACTACAGGTTCATGCTGCCACGCCCAGCTAGTTTTTGTATTTTTAGTAGAGATGGGTTTTCACCATGTTGGTCAGGATGGTTTCTATCTCTTGTCCTTGTGAGCTGCTCGCCTCGGCCTCCCAAAGTTCTTGGATTCCAGACATAAGCCACCGCACTCAGCCAAAGTGTACATTTTTTTAAAGAATGGAATATTCGGCCATCTAAAAGCATATTGGTTATATTAAATCTGCAAAGTTTACGTAAGTGACATTCACTTTTGGTCTTCTACCTATGAATACAAATGGTCTTGTTGTTAAGCTGGAGAGCAGGAAATATTCGGGCAATTTTATCTTATGCAGCTAATAAAATCTTCTTATAACGTTTTAGATAATATCAATCATTCAGTCAGTCAGAATATTTATGGAATCCTTACTAAGCTCCAAGACTAGGTTAATCATGAAGGAAAAGTCATATAGATTTGTTTATAAGTAATATAGATTTGTTTTCCACCATTGTTTGATTTGAAGGTGTGTAATATTTGAAGGTATGTAATGAAATTTTTATTACACAGATACATTACAGATGTATATTACACAGATATATTTTTAATGTTGTTTTTGTGAGCAGGCCTAAATCACGTTAGACCTGCTCACAAAACAACATAAAAATATATCTGTCATTGCTGTATAAAATATGTTATGGTCTATTTTATTTTATATATTAAACTAATGCATTTGGTAGAGGAAAATATAGTTTCTGACCATTAGGTCTACAAAAAGTGACAGAAGAAGTGAGGAATCAAACCTCTAGCAAGGTCTGGCCCATAGTGCCCACACACCAGCACTTTGGGAGGCTGAAGCAGGTGGATTGCTTGAGCTCAGGAGTTTGAGACCAGGCTGGGCAACACGGTGAAACCCCCGTCTCTACTAAAATACAAAAAATTAGCCAGGCGTGGAGGCATGTGCCTGTATTCCCAGCTACTTGGGAGGCTGAGGCAGGATAATTGCAAGAACCTGAGAGGCGGAGGTTGCAGTAAGCTGATATCACGCCACTGCACTCTAGCCTGGGCAACAGCGAGAATCCATCTCAAAATAAAAACAAAAAACAAAACAGAAAACACCTCTAACAAAGTAAATAGTGATTCCTAAAGGTAAAGATAGTTGGATAATTGGTCCTAGTTTAGTTTTTCTTTTTTTTTTTTATTGCATTTTAGGTTTTGGGGTACATGTGAAGAACATGCAAGATTGTTGCATAGGTACACACATGGCAGTGTGGTTTGCTGTCTTCCGTCCCCTCACCTGTATCTGTCATTTCTCCCCATGCTATCTCTTCCCACCTCCCCACCCCCCGCCCCTCCCCCATTTCCCCCCAACGGACCCCAGTGTGTAGTGCTCCCCTCCCTGTGTCCATGTGTTCTCATTGTTCAACCCCCGCCTATGAGTGAGAATATACGGTGTTTGATTTTCTGCTCTTGTGTCAGTTTGCTGAGAATGATGGTTTCCAGGTTCATCCATGTCCCTACAAAGGACGTGAACTCATCGTTTTTGATGGCTGCGTAATATTCCATGGTGTATATGTACCACATTTTCCCTATCCAGTCTATCATCGTTGGGCATTTGGGTTGGTTCCAGGTCTTTGCTATTGTAAACAGTGCTGCAATGAACATTCGTGTGCATGTGTCCTTATAGTAGAATGATTTATAATCCTTTGGATATATACCCAGTAATGGGATTGCTGGGTCAAATGGGATTTCTATTTTTAGGTCCTTGAGGAATCGCCACACTGTCTTCCACAATGGTTGAATTAATTTACATTCCCACCAACAGTGTAAAAGTGTTCCTATTTCTCCACATCCTCTCCAGCATCTGTTGTTTCCCGATTTTTTAATGATCGCCATTCTAACTGGTGTGAGATGGTATCTCAATGTGGTTTTGATTTGCATTTCTCTGATGACCAGTGATGATGAGCATTTTTTCATATGTTTGTTGGCCTCCTGTATGTCTTCTTTTGTAAAGTATCTGTTCATATCCTTCGCCCATTTTTGAATAGGCTTGTTTGTTTTTTTCTTGTTGATCTGCTTTAGTTCTTTGTAAATTCTGGATATCAGCTAGTTTAGTTTTTCTACATCGTCCTTCTGCTCTTAACTCTGGAATGGAAAATCATGTTCTGAAAAGCTTAAAAAATAAGTTTGTGAGGGGTGATTTGCATCTCATTGGTGACCAGCACATGACTCTCTTGGACACTCTACCTGCTAAATATGGATGTATTTTCAGAGAGATATGTAAGATGGATAGAAGTCATTAAAGCCAATAAGATCATGTGTAAATTTCAGATGATGGCAATATGGGCATTTATTTCAAAGCAAATTAAAATTTTAAAAAAATGCCACCCATTTATTTATTATACTATATACTAGACTTAATTAGCAGCTTTATTAATATGCAATTGAATAAGTGGAATCACTTAAGGCTGCATATTTTATTTGAAGAAAAAAGAAAATTTGATGTCAGCAATGGAAGATAAGGTATAGAGTACAATCCTGATTAATAGGTACCAATTAAGATACAAGAATATTAAGAATAAAGATTGAAGGCAGACTAGGAATACATACATACATTTACATATACACGTGGAAAGATATTTTTATATTATAAGGGCAAATACAAATTAAAACTTGGAGACATTCTCTGTGTTGAAAATAAGAGATTCCACTTCCTTTCTCATTCTTAGTGCATTTGCTTTATAAAACTTATAATTTCATATACTTTCTTCTCTTTCAAATGTATACAATCCGTTTTGGACACTAAATAGATCTTTTATCAGCTTTATTATCCAGGAACGTGTTTCTCAGGAACCTGGGAGACATTTCTTTGAAATATAAACATCAAAGAAAATAGTACCCCCACTTTCTAATTTGTGTGAGACAGTAGGAAACTAACTTAGGTAGCAAGCTATCCCAAGTTGCAAAACTACCTTTTGTTATAAAGATATGAGAATTGTGTTTCTCCTCTGGATAAACCCAGTTAGCTAACACAAATGGTCACCCCAATTACCAGGAAATAAATTTAGATGAACTATATGTGACAAACAGTGTTGTCAGATCCTGTTACCCGAGGACTAGTTATTGTTTATGTTGAAAACATGTATGTAATGGGTTTTATCTGCTTGGCTAAATAAAAAGTGTGATTTGTTTTTTTTTATTTTTGCAGTCTTTTGGGAGGTTGTCTTTGATACAACACATACTGATTTAATGCTTATTTAACAATAAAAGTGTTTTCTTTCTCTAATACCTTTGTGGAGAGAATTTCTGAGTTGACAAAAAATTTTTATTTCCCCAACAATATGCATATGCACATGCATTTATAAACATGTGCATATATATACATATATATGTTTGGGTATTGGCATATATGTGTACATATGTGTGTGCTTGCATATATTTATGTGTATGTGCGTATGCTTATCACCCAAATTTTGCTGTCTTCACAACTATTCAATACAGATATTTTTATTTCCTAAAGATTTAAATAATCCAGTTAAATTATGAGAATGAATTCTAGTAAATTTTACTTTTATCTTATTGTGATTAAGAACAACATTTTTTGAATTCCTGAAGCATTATGTAGATTACTGAAAAGCAAATATATAGGGTGTGTGATCTTATCTTAAAGTCAAAGGTTCTTTCCTCACCTTTGTTCAGTCTGGTGATAAGTTCATCATAGGGATTCTTCATTTCCATTAGAGTTTTTTTATATGTGGCAATTTTTAAATATTTTCTTAGAATTTTCATCTCTATGCTTACATTACCTTTCTGTTCTTGTATGCTATCTACTGTATGCCTTAGAGCTTTTAACATATTACTTGTTATCTTAAAATCTACATCTAATAATTCCTACATCCCTATCATATCTGAGTCTAATTTGCTACTTACTTTGTCTCTTCAAAGTGTATTTTTTGCCTTTTGGTATACTTTGTAATTTTTTCATGAGAGCCAAACATGACATACTGAGTAAAAGAAACTGTGATTATCAGTCCTTTATTACTGTGGTGCTAACACACAACACTAAACTAATTACTAAACTAAGATTAATACTACAGTGTGTAGTCCTGTGATTAGGTCTCATTCTTTTGGTGAGTCTAAACCTCTGAACTGTACATTTTACAATTGCTTCTCAGTCCCATTTCCCCATTCACTCCTACCAGTCAGGCACTTAATTTTTCAAATCCTTGGCTGGAGCAGGTTGGCTAGACTGGGCTGAATTTAGATGTTTTCTTTCCCTCACAAGAAAAGCTAAAGCAGGCAAAAGTAGGGTAGTTTTCTTCCCCGACGTCAGTAAGACTCTGATTAAAAAAAAAAAAAAAAAACCCAGTCATTAGTCTCCAGTTAAATAGTTTCTTTTAAGGACAGGAATTGCTAAGAAGAAGAGAATATTGTGGCATGAGTCAAAATGGTTTATATTTCCCTCCCGCTATGGGAAGCAGAAGGGGATTTTTCTCCAATGTTCACTGTGATAACCTGCTCAAGCTCCCGGAGGTAAAGCTCACAAAAGCATGGGGACCCCTTATGATTGCCCTTCCCGCCATAGTTCTTAACACTTAGACTTGTTCATACTGACCTCCAGCAGTTCACCAATTATAGTTTAAGTTTTTCTTAAGAGTATTCTGGAGGTATAGTTAACATATAGGCAATAAAAATCACATGCTGAAAGTGTCATAATTGGTAAGCTTTGATATTTTGTATATCCATGAAGGCATCACGACAGAGTAATGAACAAAGTCAGAAACCCTTGAACATTTCCTTGTGGCCCTTTGTAATTAGTAAAACTCTGCATCTTCAGTGCCTAAATGAGTACTGGGAACACAGGGAATGATCCATAAATATCTTTGCATGCATAAATAATGAATGAATGTGCTCTTTTGCTAGTAAACCATACCTGTCTGTTTTTTACATGTCTAACCATATAATATTCAAAATAGTAAAACTATCTTTTGGCACTAATTCACTGCAGTTGCTATAAGGCACATTTACCTAAATGTACTTATACAGACATAAAAATAAATTATGATCTTACATAAATTTACTTGCACTATTGTAGCTAAGACAGACTTGAAGTAAATGGATATCAAATGACCTGTACTTTATTAATCTGGAAAGGAAAGATAAATAGATCATGAAATCTTTAAAATTAATGTTGTGTTTCTTACAACTAATTCTAATATAGGTGAAAATACTAACAGTAGGAGCTTATTTCCTCCAAGAGCATGAGGTCTGAAATTCTGTTCACCCTAAATTAACACTGAAAATATTCCAAACTAATATCGTTATATAAATTGACTACTATTACCAATGTATGTTTTGTAGAGCTTCTTGAGATCATAAAATGAAGACAAATTACAAAATTTAAAACAAGACAGACTACAAATATCTTCCAAGATTCTTAGTTTATAATTTCTTTAAATTAAAAAATTTCTTTAGCCATATCCTTAAATCTCATTGTTTATTCCTAAATCTTTATCTATCTCATAAATATGTATCTATCAAGCTCTATTTTCTAAAAATCATTCCAGTACCTGCCACTTTCAGTATTCTCCACATACTTCTGTTAATGAGGCTTACTTACTCTTAAAGTTTCAGTTAAAATGTTATTTCCTCTATTACTTCTTTCCAAACTAAACTAAATATTGTTCTTATACTAGCTTGAGGTCAGCATCCTTTTTTTTTTTTCTTTGTAAAAAGCCAGATTACACTCTCTGCTATACATTAGGCACTAAATCAATAGTTGTTAAAGCAATTAATGACTGGATGACTTGTACCTCTGCTTAACTTAATTTTTCAAATCCTTGACATCTAAATTTGAGCAAATTGAGGATAAAATAAAATTATTTCTAAGATAAAATCAAGCAATTCTTTCGATAATTGTATAAATTGTAGAGATGTTAGCCCTTTACATGGACTGTTATTAAAAGGTCTTTTAAAAGAATGTTTGCTACATATGAGTGACTTTTTGCATTAATATTTTGAAATTTTATTTAATGTTATTATGCCACCATAACTGAGTACATGGAACTTTTTACATTTTAAGGTGTGTGATGTTCCTCTCCCTGTGCCCATATGTTCTCACTGCTCAACTCCTGAGTGAGAACCTGCAGTATTTGGTTTTCTGTTCCTGCATTAGTTTGCAGAGAATGATGGTTTCCAGCTTCATCCATGTCCCTGCAAAGGACATCAATTCCTATACACCATGGAATACTATGCAGTCATTAAACTTTTAAAGCATTGGTTGTGCAATGTGTGGTTGGGCGTTCGGGGGAAAAATTGGGCCCTTTCTTTTGACCAGTGCAGGCTGCAGGCCTTGGAGCTTTCAATGCAGCTCATCGGTTTGCTGAGCATACTTCTTAGATTTAATGGTTGTGCCAGGATTCAGAAAGCTGTAGAGGACCAGACTGTCAGCAGACCACCAGACAGTGATCGTGATCTTTTTTTGGTGGACTTTGGATTTGAGAAGTGGTTCGGAGCTTTTTCTGGGTGTAATTACTGAGATAGGCATCACCGGTTTTTGTATAAAATCAACTTTTCAACACGTCACAATTCATTTGAGAAATGGTTTGTTGTTGTGTAGAATAAAAGAAGGCAAAACTTCAAAATGACAATTTTTCGATTTTCCACAGCTCACGAGGCAGTCAATTATTGATGTTTTTCACCTGTCCAATTTGCTTCAAATGCCGAATGACCATAGACGGCTCAAAGCTGAGTTCTGAGGCAACTTCTCGTGTAGTTGTACGAGGATCAGCTTCGATAATTGCTCTCATCTGGTTGTTCTCAACTTCTGATGGCAGCCACTCCACTCCTCATTTTTAGAGCTCCATTTTCTCTGCAAAACTTCTTCAACCACCACTGCCCTGCAAGTTCATTAGCAGATCCTGGGCCTAATGCATTGTTGATGTTGCAGTTCTGTCTCTGTTGCTTTACAATCCATTTTGAATTCAAATAAGAACATCACTGGAATTTGCTTTTTGCCTAACATCATTTCCATAATCTATAATAAATATAAAATAAACAGCAAGTAATAAGTCATTAGTAAAAGAACATAAAGTGAGAAATGCACATTAAAATGATGTTTAAGATAACCAATTTATTTAAGAACATATTCCAATATCAAATGGCAAATTTCAACCATGCAAAAACCACAATTATGTTTGCACTAACCTAATATTTTGAGTTAATTTAAGTAACTCAGTAACCTGAGTTACCTTAGGACATGCCTTTTGGCTAAATCTCATCTAAATCTCATCTTGAATTTTGACAATCCCCATATGTCAAGGGCAAGACCAGGTGGAGATCATTGAATCATGGTGGGGGGGTGGTTTCCTCAGGCTGTTCTCGTGATAGTGAGTGAGTTTTCACGAGATCTAATGGTTTATGGGGGCTTTCTTGTTTGCTCCGCACGCTCTCTCTTTCCTGCCACGTTGTGAAGGGGTGCATTTTGCCATGATTGTATGTTTCCCGAGACCTCCCCAGCCATGAGAAACTGTGAGTCAATTAAACCTCTTTTCTTTGTAAATAATCCAGTCTCCAGTATTTTTTCATAGCAGTATGAGAACAGACTAATATACATACATTCTATCTTAAGAAATGATACAGGTTGATCCCATGTATCTTTTACCTAGTTTCACTCAGTTCTAATAACTTGCAAAACTATGGTACAGTATCACAACCTGGTTATTGATATTGATGCAGGCGAGACACAGACCATTTCAATCAATATATTGGTCTCCCCTGTTTCTCTTTTGTGTCTCTAGAGTTTTTATACTGACCTATACATGGGTAATACTTGTTTCATAAAATAAATTTGGAAGTGTCTCTCCTCTTCTGTTTTGTGGAAAATATTGTATAGAATTGCTATTATTTAAAAAAGAAATTGATAGAATTCTCTAGTGAAATCATTTTGGCTGGGATTTTTCTTTTTATTAGGGAAAAGGCTAAATTCTAAATTAAAATTCCTTAATACTTATACAACTATTAAAATTATTGATTTCATTTTAGGTAAATTATTGTACTTCTTTTTAAATATTGGTATATTCTAGCTAAGCTGAAAAAATATTTACGTAGAGTTGTGCTTTGATTTCCTTATTTAACTTTTGAGGTTGGTGTGGTCTGTGGTTGTATTCTACATTCATTAAATGGGTAATTTATCTTTTCTTTTTTTCATATTGCTAGAGTTTTGTCAGTTATTAATTCTTTCAAATAACCAGTAATATGGTTCAATTATTTTCTCTATTGTTTTGCTCTTTTAAATTTTCTTATTTTCTGCTTTAATCTTTGCTATCTATTTCCTTCTGCTCATTTTAAGTTTATTGTATTCCTTTTTTTTTCTAGGTTTTAATGTGGGAGTTTAGATTATTGACTTGGATTTTTTTTCTTCTAATGTGCATATTTTATGCTATAAAGTTCCATTTCAGCATTCCTTTAACCTTGTCTCACAAATTTTGATAAGTTAACTTTTGATTTTGGTTTCTTTCAGTGCATTTTAAAATGTTCCTTAATACTATCTTTTGATCAATGGGATATTTAGAAGTGTGCAATTTAGTTTCCAAATGTTTGGAGATTTTCAGGCTATCTGAGACTGTATTGTATATAGCCTACTGCTCCTAGGCTACAAACCTGTGCAGCATGTTACTGTACTGAATATTATAGAGAACTGTAAAACAATGGTATTTCTGCATCTAGACAGATCTAAATGTCAAAGATGTACCCTAAAATATCATATAAAATATAAACACTGGTACACCTCTAAAAGGTGCTTACCATGAATGGAACTTACAGGACTGGAAGTTGCTCTGGGTGAGTTGGTGAGTGAGTGGTGAGTAAATGTGAGGGCCTACGACATTACTATACACTACTATGGACTTTATAAACACTCTCTACTCAGGCTACACTAAATTTATAAAAAGATTTGTCTTCAATTTGTCTGGAATTAACCTTAGCTTACTGTTACTTTTTTACTTTATGGACTTCTTTTTTAACATTTTTATGTTTTTGTAATAATGCTTATCTTAAAGCACAGGCACAGTATACAGATGTGCAGATTTTTTATTTAATATTCTTATTTGATAAGTATGTTTTTACTTAAAGATATTTTTATTTTATTTTAATTTTTATTATTTCAACCTATTGTTAAGAGCCAAGACACAAGCACACACATTAGCCTAGGCCTACAGGGGGTCAGGGTCATCAATATCACCATCTTCTACCTCCACATCTTGTCTCACTGGACAGTCTTCAGGGGCAATACCATACCTAGAGTTGTCATATTTTATGATAACAATACCTTCTTCTGGAATACCTCCTGAAAGACCTGGCTGAGGCTATTTAATTTTTTTTTAACAAGTAGAAAGAGTGCATTCTTAAGTAATGATAAACATTTTAGTATAGTAAATACATAAGCCAGTAAGATAGTTATTTCTTATCAATTTCAAGTATTATATAGTATACATAATTGTAGGGGTGATACTTCTACACAACTGGGAGCACATCGCTAACAAACGTGATTAATACATTGCAGTATGATGTTATGATGGCTATAGTATCACTAGGCGATAGGAATTTTTCAGTTCCATTATGATCTTATGGATCGTCACTGTCATTTACGTAGTCCATTGTAGACTGACACATTCTTATGCAGTGCATGGCTGTACGTGATTTGTCATAATCAACTGGTTTGATATTTTTCCAGTTTGAATGAAGTATACATTGTACAAATATTACCCCCTTGTGTGTCCCTTATTTATTATATAATTGCCTTAAATATTTTCTTTATATTATATAATAATAAAATATGGGATGCCACATCTTTCTGGTCTTCACGGTTTATGATGAGAAATCCAATGTCATTTGAATGTTTTCTAGGTTAAGAGTTTTCACTGTTTTTAAGCTATTTTCTTTGTATTTAGTTTTCACAAGTGTGACTATGATGGGTCTTGCAGTGATCTCATTGTGTTTATCCTGTTTAAAATAGAGCTTCTTGAATCTGTAGGTTTCTAATATACTGCCTTTCCCCCTGTGAGGTTCTGTTCATTTCTTTTTGCAGTCTATTTTCTGTCCATTGCTCAGATTCAGTAATTTCTATTGTCCTATCTTCAATTATTTGCTATTTTGTAGCCTCAGTTATGCTGTTCACACCTTTTGTTGCGTGTTTCATTTTGGTTAGCATCTTTTTCAGTTTTGAAATTTCCATTTGGTTCTTCCTGGTGTCATATTTATTGAGAGGATATTTTCTTGCTTAAAGTTTCTATTTTTAAATTTGTTTCCAGTACATGCATATTTGTTTGTTGAATGACTTTTATGATGGCTGCTTGCCATCGTCTTGTTTGTGGTCCCCCAAAATTCATCTGTTGAATGGATGGCTGAGGGAATTAAGAGGTGGAGCCTTTGGAAGCTGGTTAGATCATGAGGATGGAGTGCACATGATGGGATTAGTGCCATTATAAAAGAGACCCTAGAGAACTGCCTTGCCCTTTCTATTGTGTCAGGATGCAGTATGCAGGTGCCATTTATTAGGCATGGAACATTTCCAGACACTGAATCTGTCAGTGTCCTGATCTTGGACTTTGCAACTTCCAGAATTATTAGAAATAAAATGTTTCTTGGTTAGAAGCCACTATAGCAATCTGAACAGACTATGATACTGCCCTAAAATCTTTTTCAGAAAATTCTAACATCTCTTTTTTAATCTACATGTTGGTGTATTTTTCATTCAAGTTACAATTTTGTTTCCAGTATGACAGATAATTTTTATTCTGGATATTATAAAACTCTGCAACATATCCAAAATATTTGATATTAGATCTGTTTTTCTCTGATGCTGTTGTAGCAGAGGAAGTGGGAGCATACCTATTATGGCTAGGTGTGGGATAAAAGTCCAGGTTTCCCACTTATCCTCTGTTGACTCCAGTGGGGTTAAGAGGCTCTTCATTATTCAGTGCAGGAGTGGGAGTTCTGGCTTCCCACTTGACCTCCATAGATAATATCTTGACTGTGATAGGTATGAATATTCTTGTTACTTTTCTACTTATGGTCTTGTTGACACCATGGGCATTGTCCTTGTAACTGCTTGATTGTGGAAAGCTCTGACTCTCTACTAGGTCTTCTCTGAAACCCACCCAGCATGAAAGCAGAGGGGCACCTTCTTACTGCTGGATGAGGGTAGAAATCCAAGTTCCCCACATGCTTTTCATTGCATAGTGTTGTTACTGCCCAGTAAAACTGAAAATTCAAGCTTCCTAACTAGGCCTTCTCCTACCCCACCCCAATGAGAAGGTAGGCAACCCACAGCCTGGTAAGGGTGCAAGTTCAAGGTCCCCACTTGGCATTTGCAGGTGTTGGAAGGGCGGGGACACATTTTTCTTTGTGGTGTAGGGCAGGCGTATAGAAAATATCGAAAATTTTCCTGTCTTGCCAGATTGCCCCTTCCTTAGTCCTTTAGGGCATTTGTGGATTTTTTTTTTGTTTTGTTTTGATATTTTAAGAATGTGGCAAAATAAAAACCCAGGAAACTCCCAACTGTGTTGTTTCTTAGGTCCCATGGACCTTTGCTCTCAGCCTTCTTCCCAACTTTCAGAGCCTTTCTGTGTTTGTTTTGTATATAATGTGCAAAGATTTTGGTTTTCCTTAGCATGGATGTTTGAGAAATCAATTTCCACTTTCTTGCAGTGGAAGTTGATTGCTTTCTTTTTAAATATAATGTTACTAATGTGTAGATGTTTTTATATATGTTCTAAATTGTTTAAATACACTTGCTCTTTATAAATCTCTTTTTACACACTTTAAATTCCTTTAGGGGTGTGCAGGTGTGTGTGTGTGTATGGCGGGGTGTGTGGGTGTGTTTGTGGGCATGCTGATAAGAAATCAAATCCAAATTTCTGACAAAATGATTTGCTGCTGTCCAAAGACTGTAGGATTCATTAAAACTATAGTTTATTTTGATTATAAGTGGATGAACATCTCGGCTTTTCAAATAATACTGAAGTGATGACTGGAGAAATGTCCCCTTGGGCAATATTCCTTTTAGACTGGGCATTGGGATAATCTGAGTAAACTTTTTAAAGTTCATTTTCACGCTTTTCTTATTCTCTTTATGATGTAGAAACTCCATGTAAGGAACTTGTTTATGTCTTAGCTAACCGGATACATCAGTTGGTACAAGGATATTCTCATTTATCTTTTAAGGAATCAGTATATGGCTTATAGTGCTTTTAATAAGAAAATACACAGAATACTTTTTGTTATTATAGGTTTGTGATAGTTTAAATATTTCATTCTAGTAAATTTCATTGGTTATGTTTTTGACTTACAATTCTAATTAAAAGAAATATTTCCTGGGTTCATTTTAAAGTTATTTGGTTAAAAATAGATATATGATCAGTCTTTGAGTAAAACTACTTTTTCAAAAATTACATGTCTATGCAATAATTAATAGCTTTATAATTTGATCATTAATTTATTCAAAAGGCATTTACTGAGTAGGAGATACACACTCACCATTAAGTTAAATATTAACAATTTGTTAAGAGTTACAAGCAAGTGTTCCCAGTATTCAAATATACAAAGTGATCCATCACACCTTAAACAACATGGGAAATAACATCTACATAACCACAAGGCTGTAGGGTTTATATATTTATTTTAAGTATGTACCCTAATAGTAGGTAAATGCTTGTTATCATTAAGTTTGATTTCAATTACTTTCTAAAAGGTGAAGTTAGAGAATTTTTTTCTCTCTGTCATGTTTCTTATTTAAATAAGATATTTGTTCTGAACTTTATTGTTCACATGATTTTAAAATGAAACTTAAAATGCTACTATTGACTTTTTCTCAAAATATGCTTTTATATGTTTAATGATTTTAATGTATAACAAAATATGGTCTGATTTAATAACAAATATTTGTTGGTGCTTTTTATATATCAATCGCTTTTACTAAATTCATTGATGTCTTTCTCACTTAATTCCATAATATAGAACAATCTTATCTCAGTTTTACAGAAAGAATACCAGGTATCCATAGATTAAGCAACTTTACCAATGTTAAATAGTTAATAGCTATTTGAAATTGTAACCCATGTTTCTTTTATCTGAAAGTCTAACTTTTGATACCATAATATACTGTCTTAAGTGTCAATCTAAAGGATTACCACAGGACTTTGTTAAGGCGGTTTCAAAGTCTTCACTCCCAAGTGAGTATACAGTTCTGGGATATTAGACACAGTCATAGTTCGTCCTTCAGCACAGGTTACAGTCTAATTTACCATGGGTCATGTAAAATATCTAGGAGTAAAACCCAACCTGGAGCTATAAGATAAAAAGTGACCTTTAAAATCCAATATTAGAGAAAAACAACTTTTGCCTCTGGAGGCTGTTGAAGGACAAAATAGGGATAAGAAAGTTCACTCCTACACATCACTTTTTCTAGCCAGGATAGCAGCAGTAGAATTAAGGACTTAGAATACATTTTCTGTTTCTGAGGGTTTTGAATAACACTTAAACATCCCTGCCTTGGAATTAAAAAATAAACAAATCAACCAAAACCAAAATCCATTACTTTTTAATGCTGGTCACACAACAAAGAGGGTCAGTAGTTTTATTCAAGAAAAAAACCCTTACCATTATAAGAAATCTGATTGGAATGAGATTTATTTTTAAATCTCTGTATGCTCTAAAAATCATACAGAGAAACAGCTGCCTCTTATATAAGTTCTAATCAACTGACAAAATTAATGGCATTTTACATGCAACCACTGAAATAATTTAACAGAGGAACCAAGTTATCTCACTGACAATTTGTATAGTTCAGGATTCTCATACTGGTGAGAAGTTGAAAATTATTGGAAATATATATTTTAAGAATAAGTCTAGAAAATTTCAGTTTTGGAAAGTCTGGGTGGAAGCCTAGGAATGAGCATTTTTAACAAGCACAGCAAGAAGCAGGTGAAGAACCACACTTTGAGAAACATTGCACGAGGTCAGAAAATAGTCAGCTACTTTGGCTAAGCATGTGCAACATTTCATTTTTTTTTTTCAATTGGAGGAAATTTTACATTGTAGTCATAAAACTACATCAAGAGATGAGCAGTACTGCCTTCAGCAAAAAAATATCAATCTGGTCAAATGATTAAGCGAAGTTGGGATAGTCTCATTTCAATACATTCTCATTCAAATACAATCTCATAATTTGTATTTGCAAACATCTAGAAATACCCCAAAGTCCATAGGCATAGCACCATATTTCATTAATTAATAAATTATAACTGCAGATATGTCTAAATAGTACAGACAAGAAAAGTGCAAGAAGTTACCCTTCCCTTAAAACAGAATGCTATTATAGATGTGCTAACAATATGAACAGCATCACTTCTGCTCTGTTACTTGAAGTAAGTGACAATACTAAGTCAATATGTTAAAATATTTTACTGAAAACTGCCAACAGACTGAGAAAAAGCAGGAAGAGGCAGGAATTGGGTTCAAAGAATATTTGTAAAATATTTGAATATTTTACAATTCCTTATAAAACTCTTGTCTAAAATACCTGACTACAACACAGGATTTTATCACAATAAATTATATTCTTTGTTGCTTACTGAAATAGTGCCTATTCATTTAACAATCAAAAAGGTAATCAGGCCAGGCATGGTGGCTAACACCTATAATCCCAGCACTTTGGGAGGCCGAGGTAGACAGATTACTTGAAGTCAGAATTTCGAGACCAGCTGAACCAACATGGTGAAACCCCATCTGCATTAAAAATATAAAAATTAGCCAGAGTGGTGGTGCATGCCTTTAGTCCCAGCTAATCATGAGGCTGAGGCAGGAGAATCACTTGAACCTGATAGGTGGCGGTTGCAGTGAGCTGAGATTGCACCATTGCACTCCAACCTGGGTGACAGAGCAAGACTCTGTCTCAAAAAGAAAAAAAGAAAAAAGAAAAACCCCTAATCAGTTTTCTCTAGCTATCATAGAAATTATAACTGATTTATTGTAAAAGTATTTTGACATTGAAAAAATAAGGACATTTTAAGAAATGAAAATCTGTTTTCTTGAATTCTTCTTTTGTTATTCTATGTTTTGATTAAATATATTTGTTGGTTGTGAAAATGTAACTCCAAATACTTTGGGGGATTATTCATTGCAATGCATGATTTAAGTAATACATTAGTCTAGTTTCAATTTTAGGAAGGAAAAATAACTTTCGACTTCTTTGTATAATATATCAAGGGAAAGTAAATACAGTTTTAATTCCTAGTTTATGGCAGTCACTTTTTATATAATATCTTCCTTGTTTTTCTCAACAATCCTGTGAAGTGGGCATTATTACCACTTTTTAGAAAATGAAATTGGAATTTCCACAAGAAAAGTCAATTGCTCAACTAAATGGTTAAGATCTCACTACTAGTAAATGACAAAACTGAAATTTTATCCTGACTAATTCCTAATTTTATGGAATAGTAAATATTGTTTATATATCAGATTGTTACATAAACACAATGATGAACAGAGAATATGTGCATATTTAGCAAGAAAACTAATACAAAATATTACATATAGTATATTTTAAAAGTATAATGTAGCTTATAAGCAACAACATCAGTATTTATTAAATGATGGCATATTAATACATCTTATGTAACATGACATTGTATATTTATTAACCATATTTTAAATTTTATGAAATTGTAAATCAAACATTTCCATGCTTTATATTTCTAGTATGTGTCCTATGTTATACATGTTCTCCTTTGGGTTCTAAAATTCGAAAAGAATATCTAGCTTTTCATTAGTATCAGTGCTTCCAAAAATGTAATGTGCATATGAATCACCTAGGAATTATGACAGAATAAGGATTGTGTAAAAATGTGAATTCTGATTTAATAGTATGTATCTTGATGTTCTTCGTTTTTAACCAGCTTCCAAGTGATCTGATGCTTTTAGTCTCTGAATCACATAGGATGATTAGGATTTAATTGAATATAGTCATAGGTAAAGGGAAATAGCATTGACTTGAAATTTTATTGAACTTTTTTGAATAATTATAACACCAACTATTGATAAATTCACTCAGTTAAATATACAAAAACCCTTGGACCCGGCACTGCCACTCTTAGATATACAGGATGGAGAAACTTATTGTAGCTGCAAAGGTTTTTAGAGAAATATTGTTTGTATTTGCAAACATGTAGAAACAACCCAAAGTCTATAAACATAGCACTGTATTTCCTTAATTAATATATTTTTTTTCTTTTTCAACTTCTATATTCTGGGGCTACATGTGCAGATATTGGGATATTAGGCCTTGCTGACTGCCAAGGTATATTGTATGATGCTGGGGTTTGGAGTATGATTGAACCCCTCACTAAGGAAGTAAATATAATAACCAATAGTTAGTTTTTTAACCCTTGACCTCCTCCTTCCCTGTCCTCTTTTGGATTTCCCAGTGTGTATTGTTCCTCTGGTTATGGCCATGTATACCCAATGGTATAAGAGATAATATGTGATATTTAGCTTTCTGTTTCTGTGTTAGTTTGCTTGGGATCATGGCCTACAGCTACATTCATGTTGTTTAATTTTTTTTTTTGTTTGTTTTTTTAATGACAGTGTAATATTCCATAGTGTATATATGTCCCATTGCCTTTATTCAATCCATCATTGTACATGGGTTGATTCTATGTCTTTGCTATTGTGAATAGTGCTGCAGTGAACAAAAGGTTGCATGTGTCTTTCTTTTATTTTTGAGATAGAATTTCTCTCTGTCACCCAGGCTGGAATGTGGTGATAAAAACATGGCTCCCATCAGTCTCAACCTCCTGGGCTCAAGAGATTCTCCCTTCTCAGTCTCCCACATAGCTGGGTCTACAGGCATGTGCCACCAAGTCCAGTTATTTTTTAAAATTTTTTGTAGAGACAGAGTCTTGCCATGTTGCCCAGGCTGGTCTCAAACTCCTGGCCTCAAGCAATCACCGTGTCTTAGCTTGCCAAAGTGTTGGGTGTATTGGTGTGAGACACCATGCTTGACCACATGTTACTTTTTGATAGTATTAAGTATTTTCCTTTGTGTATATATCCAGTAATTGGAATGCTTGGTTAAATGGTAGTTTAACTCATACTTCTTTAAGAACTCTCCAAAAGACTCTCCACAGTGGCTGAACTAATTTAGTTTCCTACCAACAGTATATAAGCATTCCCTTTGCTTTACAGCTTCACCAATATCTTTTATTTTTAACTTTTTAACAAGAAACCATTCCGACTGGCATGGGATGGAATCTCATTGTGGCTTCGGTTTGCATTTCTCTGATGCTTAGTGATGAACATTTTTTATATGTTTGTTGGCTGCTTGAATGTTTTATTGTGAGAAGTGTCTGTTCATGTCTCTTACAAAATTTTTAATGGGATTGTTTTTGGCTTGTTCATTTATGTTCCTTACAGATTCTGGACATTTGGTCTTTGTCGGATTCATAGTTTCTGAATATTTTTGTCCACTCTGTAGGTTATCTGTTTACTTTACTAATAGTTTAATTAGGTCCTACTTAGCAATTTTTGTGTTTGTCAGCAATTCTTTGCCAAGGCCAATAATGAAAAGCATATTTCTTCTGAGATTTTTTTCTGAGAGGTTTTCTTCTGAGATTTTTATAGCTTGATGTCTTACATTTAAGTCTTTAATCCATCTTGAGTTAGTTTTTCTATATGGTAATAGGAGTTCAGTTTCATTCTTCTGTAGCAGAGTTAGAGTTAATTTAACATACAAAATGTAGTATATTAAATCAAAGGTTTATACAACAGTATTAATGTTTAATAACTTGCATCTTTCAACATTGACAAATGTCACAAAAATAATGTTTAGCAAACAAGCAAATTACAGAATACATACATTATGAAAAGATAAATATAAAATAAAGAAACAGAACTGAACACTATCTTGACTTGTAAATATGTACAGTTGGCTGCCATTAATCATAGTTTTATTATTCTATGCATTTTCCTACAATGAATTAGTTATTACTGAAACACTGCTCTTAGTGGGCCTATAGGGTGAGGCTCCGTGAACCTCCAGTCACAGCGTTTGTCAACTAATTAATACATAACCTTGTTTTATGTGTGTTTGATTTAATTATTTAAGGCGGAACTCACAGTCAACAGCACTAACTTAGGCAGGAAGGAAACTTACCTAATACCCATATGCTTAGGAACACTAAACAGCACTTTAACATTAAGCTTGGGCTCTTTTAAACAGCAAAATCACCAATAGTAAAACTTCACACAAATATGTAAAACCTGGCACTAAATAGGCTGTGAAATGGACACCTGTTTATAGCATGAGAGCAAAAACAAGAATGCAGAACGTTTTCTTGTTCAGCCTCACCTGGGAACATGTGTACCAGGCGGCTCAAATTTATCACTCTCTGCGCATGTCTGCACTTGACCACAAAAGCGCACTGATATTAGATTCAGAGATTACAAATAAAATTTAGTAAGTAGGCAAATTTGCAAATGTGGAATCTGAAAATAATGAAGAGCCACTGTATATGTAAAACTATTAAGGAATGCATGGGAATAGTTCTTAGACTGAGAAATCTTTGCCTCTAGGAGATGGTGAGATCTAGAAAGGCATCCAAGGGTCATTGAGGTCCTGGCAGTGCTATTTTTATAAACCTACGGGGTGTGTTTATCATTTAAACTGTGGAAATAAATACACTCTTCCATATATATGGAAGTGTCATAATCAAAAACAAACAGTATATACAGAAAAAAACTTCTCTGCAGTTTTTTTTTTTTTCATTTATAAATAGGTAAAATTATCTTCATTATTGAAGTTAAAGCCATCTGTGAGGCCGGGCACAAAGGCTCATGCCTATATTCCTAGCACTTCAGAAGGCTTAGTCGGGCAGATTACCAGCACTCAGGAGTTCAAGACCAGCCTGGGCAACATGGTGAAACCCTGTCTCTACTAAAATACAAAAAATTATCTGAGCATGGTGGTATGCACCTGTAGTCCCAGCTACTCAGGAGGCTGAGGCAGGAGAATCGCTTAAACCTGGGAGGCGGAGGCTGCAGTGAGCCGAGATTGGTCCACTGCACTCCCACCTCGGCGACAGAGTGAGACTTCATCTCAAAAACAAAAAAAATTCTATTTCCATTTATACATTTGGTCCAACTTATATGAAGACATTTTAACTGTCGAATTCATCTGCAATATAATTTAGATGCTAAGTTAAGTTTTATTTGCAAGCTAACAACCACTTCCTTCAACATGTTCTGTAAAATGCCCCTTCATTTTCCAATTAAATTATAATGCTTCATTTACTAGGCTTAAAATCCTAGCATATGTTCTAGGTGTTCTGTTTTTATGTTCTCTCTGTCTAGCACACACTTACATTGTTTTAATATTTCAGATTTACAGTTTTTACTGAATGATAATCTTACTCCCACTATTCTAGTCTGATTGTTTCTCCTCTAGAAAATATTTTCTAGTTTGCTTTATATGTATGTGTGTGTGTGTATATATATATATATATATATATATATATATATATATTTGCATTTTAAGTTCTGGGGTACATGTAAAGAACATGTAGGATTATTGCACAGGTACATACATGGCAAATATGGCTTGCTGCCTCCATCTCTATCACTTACATCTAGCATTTCTCCCCATGTTATTCCTCCCCAACTCCCTACCCCCAACTGTCCCTCCCTAGTTTGCCTTTTAACTACATTTCTGTGTCTCATCATAAATGAGATACTATCACTTATAATAAAAGCTTTTATATTATATAAAACTAAGAAAAAATCTGTCAATTAAACTGACATTCTATTAATTGTATAATGCAGCTCAATTTTAGAGTTGTTAGCATATAAAAGTTGAACTTAAAGTCCAAAATTTTCTATGTGAACTTTAGAATATGTTGAGTTCTGAAATATATTTCATTGAATAATCTGTCGATATGCATTAAACCTACAATTTCATTTTAGAATAACAATATAAGTATTTTAACACTTTTGAGATTTCCAATTTTGAAATATAGTTATATTTTAGTCTTTTATGACGAATTAAATTTTCTTAGAAACTCATCTAGATGTAGTACATCTTAATTAGGTTATTCCTGTTATATACATATATGTGTGTGTGCATCTAGCTAGCTAGCTAGCTATCTGCTGCCGTCTCTCAATACTTTTGGGGATTTGTGTATTTTTATTATATACTTAAATCTGGTTTTTGTTGGTGGATAAGGATGCTATTGATTTTCTAATTTCATCTTATCACATTCCAAATACCTGGACTGATTTTGTAATTCTATTACACCTCTCTTAATTCTTTTGAGTTTTGAAAGTATATGATGCTATTTTCTTTTCTTTCTTTCTTTCTTTCTTTTTTTTTTTTTTTGAGACAGAGTCTCACTCTGTTACCAGGTGCCAGGCTGCAGTGCAATGGTGCAATCTCGGCTCCCTGCAACCTTCGCCTCCCGGGTTCAAGTAATTCTCCTGCCTCAGCCTCCCGAGTATGGGACTACAGACATGCACCACCAGGCCCAGCTATTTTTTTTTGTATTTTTAGTAGAGATGGGGTTTCACCATGTTGGCCAGAATGGTCTCGATCTCTTGACCTTGTGATCCTCCTGCCTCAACCTCCCAAAGTGCTGGTATTACAGGCATGAGCCACTGCGCTTTG
This sequence comes from Saimiri boliviensis, assembly GCF_048565385.1. NCBI lineage: Eukaryota > Metazoa > Chordata > Mammalia > Primates > Cebidae > Saimiri > Saimiri boliviensis. The sequence goes on along the minus strand of NC_133450.1, from coordinate 196,192,376 downwards.
CCTATGATGCTATTTTCTACCAATAATGATGAGCTCATATCTTTCCTACATTTATGATCTTTATTTTTATTTTGTAGCCTAGTGCATTTATTACCAGATAAATTTATTTAGCCTCATCCCTGTCAGAATCATTAGTTATTTTCATGTGTTTATCGACTCAAATGCTGGTGCATTCTGACATACAGGAACACTTTTACTTAGAATTATCAACAAGGAGAAATCACATATTTTCAAATAATGGGTTTGCATTCTCCTTTTCAAGTCCATAATCATAGAATATATACTTTTACAAGATACAGAGTGTTATTTTTAAGAAAGTATTGACCAAATTGTTACAGAGTTGGAAGATGCCTATGAAATCTTGGCATCATTTTCCAACTACAATTACTAATTTACCATCATCTTCAATTCCTTTTAATCGCCCATCAAATAATGAGTACCTGCAAAAATTGGATAAAGAGGAGTGACATGGAATCATGAAGTTTAGTACTTATTTTATGGACTTGATTCTTCTTCGTTGGTGACATTTTTACTGGGTGAAAAAATTTTTCTAAAATCAGGTAATTTACGTGGCTAGGAATTTTATATTCAAAAGTGGGTTTCTGCTGGCTGTGGTGGCTCACACCTGTAATTCCAGTACTTGGGAGGCTGAGGTGGGTGAATTGCCTGAGGTCAGGAATTTGAGATCAGCCTGGCCAACATGATGAAACTCCCTCTGTACTAAAAATACAAAAAATTAGCTGGGCATGGTGGTGTGCACCTGCAATCCCAGCTACTCGTGGGGCTGAGACAGGAGAATTATTTGAACCCAGGAGGCAGAGGTTGCAGTGAGCTGAGTTGTACCACTGCACTCCAGCCTGGGTAAGAAGAGAGTGAGACTCCATCTCAAAACAAAGAAAAAAAAGTGGGTTTCAGAAAGAAAAAAGAAACAGCTTAGTACATAGGCCAAATTCCGAGTGAATTTCTTAACTTTATTTTGAAATTTATATACGCCTGCACATCCTCCATGATACGTTGTGTCAAAATCATCATGCATTTATTTTTTAAATTTCTAGCATAACATTTTTATTTTGTTTTGTCTCCCAGCATTTGAAGTTTCATACCATATTGATACGCGCTTTCTTAAGAAAAGAATTATAGTTTAGTGTTATTTGTGGAATTCTTTTTTGTTTGTACTTCTCTTTTATTCTGAAAAAAATCTATTTTTTATTTTGTATGTGATATATAATATTTTCCAAATATTTTAATATGAATTATCTCATGGGCTTTCTATTACTTCTTTGGCCATTGTATTTTCAGTGTCATGTTGCCCATCTATAAGTTTGTTTTAAGTTCTTCTGAAAGGACAGGCCCTGATCCCTTGATTTTTGTTGTCAGCTAGTAACCTACCGTTTCTTGATGTTCCACGAAGGAACATATGCTTCTAAATCAATTTTCTAAGTTTCTTCTTTAGCAGTTGTGATTGTCCTCTGGTAGAATTTGTGTACTACTTCGGTGTATTTAATGTTGGAATATCCAAAACAAGAGTGTCACAGGATCCTTCAGGTGTCACTCTTCCAGCCAGAAATCTCTGGCCTGTGGCGCTGTTGCCCGAGTTCTGCTCAGGCCCACTGGGCTCATTCTGCCCACTAGGCCTGGCAGCCTGCGCTTGGCTCATGCTACTACCTTGGGTCTTATGCCTGCCAAGGGTGACCCACGCATGAGTAGTGAGAGACGCATGAGCAAGCGAGCATAGGGTCTGACCAGTGTGTACAGCCAGACATGCTGGCTGCAGTGGGGTGGGTAGCTTCAGGTGCCAACATGGGTGCCAGCGCCCTGTGAGGCTATGGCTGGATCAGGCATACCAGAAGTGGCTTCCACTGTGGGCATCAGGGATCATGGTGGTGCCCAGAGTTTGGGAAGACCAGGAACCACAGAGCCCCAGAGGTGGACTCACAGCCCAGGCTTGGGTAACTCCTAGGTCTAGGATCCCTGAAGGGCCAAGGCTCTTCTCTCCTTCTCTCTTTTCTCCTTCTTGTTTCCTGAAACTTGGTAAGTGGAAGGCATGTTTTAGCCTGTCTGTTACAGCTCTTTCATTTCTGCCATTTAGTGGGTCCCAAGTTCTTGTCCTGCATCCAGCAAGAATGAGGAGCATGGACAACTGGAGGGTGAGCAAGGCAGAGAGGTGCTTTATTGAGCCACAGAACAGCTTTCACGAGACCTGAAGTGGGTAGCTCCTTTCCACAGGCAGGTTGTTCCATCGAGTCTGTAGCCCTCAGCAGCGAGGAAATCCAGCGTGCGTAGCTCCTATCTGTGGGCAGGTCATCCCAACATCTGCCCAAGTCTGGTATAAGTCTGTGACTTTTATGGGCTCAGAAGGGAGGATGTCTGTGCTGATTGTTCCATGGGCAGCCATGGGCTGGCCCTGAAAAAGCAAGATAAGTTCCCATAACAGCCACAGAATCCACCTGGAACTGAAAGCCCAGCCTCTAAGCTTCGAGCCATCCCTGGCCCAAAGACGGGACTTTACCCAGACCAGCCCTTTCCACTCAGGAGCCTGTATGCCTCCTGCTGCCATGCACATGTCATCCTTGGTGCCTAGGCTGTTCATGACAAGGGGCATCTGCAGGCCTGCACCAAGCCACTGTCAGACACCCTTTGGCCTCCCTCTCTTACTCATTGGCCACCATTGTCTGGACCTGAGGGCCCAGGCAGCAGGGAGTGGGTATGTCACCACCGCTCTGAGCATGTCCATACCCAGCTGGGTTGTGACAGCACCCAGGCTTGGCCTCAACTGGAGGACATATAATGTTACCAAAGCACCAGGCTTATATTCACAATATTTGGAAGTAGCATCATGTATCTAAAATCAAATATGGCCACTCTAGTTGCTCATACATAGCGATCAAGTTTCTCATAAAATGGAATTTACCAAATAAAAAGTATTGTCCTATAAAAATATATATATACTATAAGCTAGTTTCACTTTTTATTGGCAAGGAGGATTGATTTAAAAGACTTCATAATAATTGGTGGAAAGGTAGAAAAAGTGGAAGCTGGGAACTAGAAGATTTTCTTCCTTTTTAATTTCAGCCAAATGCCTATCAATGGTGACTAGTTGTCTGGAGTTTATAACCTGTGAAATTAAATGTAAATTGAGTTTGGGAATTGGGGGACTGAACTGTTTAAAGTTTTAGAAAAATATGCATGCATTATTTTTATTTAAGTCTATTCTACCTGTTAGAAGCAGTTGTACCAGTATGAATTGGACTTTGTCATTGTACCTTAACCAGACTAAGCCCAGCTTTATCAGTTAGCAGAATTGCTTAACTCTTTTGGGCCCTCATTCTTTGTGATCGAATCTTTCTAGCCTAAAGACAGAGCATCAGACCATTTGTTCTCCCAAGGACAAATCAAACTCTTTCTCTTTATGTGTTAATTATAGCATTGTTTAGTCAGTAAAAATGTTATAAATCAACTGTTTTAAAATAGGAATAGATGAAATAACATATCAATGTAGCTATAAAAATAAATGAGCTTATTGTATATATTTCAAATATTAGAAAATAAACATACCAACTTGTTTGTAGTAGTTACTTGGTAGTAGTGAGATTGGACAGATAGATACAGGAAAGATTTTTCTTTTCTTTTTTCCTTTAGAAATCTAGATACTGCATATATACCTTAATAAAATACATGCTATTAAATGTGTGATTATTTAATTAAAACATTACTAAAATGATATAACATAAATGTAAAAGGTAAATTGGAGAAGCTCGATATCTTTAATGTCTTTCCATGGACTTCTATCTTCAAACCTTTCACCTTTCCCCAAAATGAGGTGTCTGTTAGTCTTTCCAGTCGTTTTTCCCTCAAATAAAAATAAACCCACAAACAAGCAAGCAGTGAGCAAGTGTTTCCATTCATACCTTCCTTTATCATAGCTTGTTTATCCCAGGCATTTAATTAGCCTTCATAATTGCACAATAAAATGTTTTTGATTATTTTTCTTTTGCATTTAAATTTTATTGAGAATTATACCTCAAAATGGTTGAGAAATCGAATAAAAGGGAAAGAGGAATCTAGGTATCAGATATTTCACCTATCATGATTGATAACATTAAGAACGTTTACTAGTAAAAGCTCTACCTGTTTAAAGCAATCCCTATCTTAGTGCCCTGAAAAAAAATTACATATATAGGCCCTGAAATCTTGCTAAGTTAAATCAGAATGATTAATATTCAGGGACTTTTCTCTAGATATGTGGGCAGATTTTTCTAGGGAGCCTGAAGTGATAAAGTCTAAGACCAACATGATCCGATTTGCCTGTAGGTCATTGTCTGATGGAATAGTAGCCTTGTTCTGACTTAGGACTTCACCCGTATCTATCTCAATGGGGCTGATTTAGTAGTTTGACAAGTTTTCAGTGGGCTTCAAAATTTATAATTGATTCCACTAGCAGCTACTTGCAATTATAGGTATAAATACTCTCCTTCTAAGTAGCTTTCTTCTCTTCTAATTGCTGGTAGGTTTTCTAAGGGCTGCGGAGATGAGGAAACTTCTTAAGCAAGAAGAAGTCGCTGAAAGGGGGAAAAGAAACAAGAGTGTCAGGTAAGGAGATGAATTGGCCTACTTGATTCTGGCTTATTTTACCTTACAGAGTTACTAGAAATAACTAAAATTTGCTTCAGCGCCCCTCATTAATATTCTCCTATTATGCTCCATTCTCTCAAAATTCATCTTAATGAACATGTTCTATTTATCAATCCACAATGGCATTACTCCTCTTTGGAAGCAGAAGTTCAAAGATACTTAATAGATTGTTTCTTAATTTTGTGTAATACTTTTAAAGGACAAAAATATTGCACTGTAAATTAGATTATGGGGAAGAAATGAGGAGCTGAACTTGTGTTTGCAAGTAATTTAACTTCAAGTCGTAATATTGACTGCAGTTTTGCTGGTTTGTTTGACTATCCGATTTTACTTCCACCTATAACAACATAGCTCTTAAAATCAGGAATTTAATGGTTTGTGGTCTTCTATAATTCACTTACTGGGTGAAGAGTTTTAAAACAATCATTTTTAGATGTGAAAAGAGGAGACTTGATAATAGATTTTTATAGGATTTCTGAAGATTTAAAAACCCTTTAAAATAATACTTCTCCAAACATAGGTTTATAATAAATTTAAAGCTTTCCTAAAATGACACTGAATTAGTAAAGATTGATAAAGTAAGAATAATGATAAGGAAGAGCATGTACCACTTTATGGTATTTAAAAATGTTGGCACTAAAAAGAGTTCTTTAAGAATACCTTTGTGGTCATGATTTGACATCTGGTTAATTTACCTTTGAATTATAGGAATGAATGATGAAGACAACATGAGATGTCATTCATCTTTTAATAGAATGGATTTTGCCTTGTAGTTTTAAAAACGATTCTAGATTATTTATTTTCTCTGAAGGGATAGCTGCAGTTTGAAATTAATGAGTTGTCCAATAGGTAGGTAATATATGACCTATTTGTGGATAACAGGGGAGATGTAAATTTTTGTCCTTAAAGAAGAGCTGATTTTAAAGGGCTGTGTTTTAAAATTCGGCATTGGCTGGAGTTGGTTGGCATATACAAGAATCTAATCTTAGATAAAAAGTTTAATATGTATAATTGCTTAAATAATGCTATCTAAATGGAGATTTATAGTTTGCAAGGTACTTTCTTACATATTATATTTAACACTCACCATAACATGGTTCAGTAAGTGTCAGTACTACCACGTAAATTTAGAGATGAGTAAAATGAGACTCACAAAGGTCAAATGACTTCCCAGGCACTGATAGATTGGTCTCAGATAATTAATTCAAACAACTAAAACAACTATGATGTGGTTTGACTCCATGTCTTCACTCAAATTCCACCTTGAATTGTAATAATCCCCATGCGTCATGGGAGGGATGCAGTGGGAGGTAGTTGAATCATGAGGGCAGGTTTTTCCCTTGGTGTTCTTATGATGGTGAATAAGTCTCATGACATCTGATGATATTATAAAGGGGAGTGCCCCTGCACATGCCCTGTTGCCTAATGACATGTAAGAAGTGCCTTTGTTCTTCCTTTGCCTTCTGTCCCGATTATGAGGTCTCCCCAGCCATGTGGTACTGTGAGTCCGTTAAACCTCTTTCCTTTATAAATTACCAGTCTTGGGAATGTCTTTATTAGCAGCATACCAATGGACTAATACAGTAAATTGGTACTGCTAGAGTGGAGTGGTGCTTTGGAATTGGATAAGGCAGAGGTTGGAACCGTTTGGAGAGCCCAGAGGAAGACAGGAAGATGTGGGAAATTGTGGAACTTCCTAGAGACTTGTTGAAAGGTTTTGGCCATAATGCTGATAGCAATATGGACAGTAAAGTCCAGGTTGAGGTGGTCTAAGATGGAGATGAGAAACTTGTTTGGAACTGGAGCAAACATGGCCCTTGTTATGCTCCAGCAAAGAGACTGGCAGCATTTTGTCCCTGTCTTTGGTATTTTTAGAATTTTTAACTTGAGAGAGATGATTTAGGTTATCTAGTGGATGAAATTTCTAAGCATCAAAGAGTTCAAGGGGTAATCCGGTGCTGTTAAAAGCATTCAGTTTTATGTATTCACAAAGATGATTTGGAAGTTATGTTTCAAGAAAAGCAGGTGATAAAAGTTCAGAAAATTTGCAGGCCGATGATGTGATAGAAAATAAAAAGCCATTTTCTGAGGAGAAATTCAAGATGGCTATGAAAATTTGAGTAAGTAATGAGCACCCAAATATTAATTGCTAAGACAATGGGGAAAATTTCTTCAAGGCATGTCAGAGACCTTCATGGCAGCCCCTCTCATCACAGGCCTGGAGATCTAGGAGCAAAAAATAATTCTGTGGGATGGTCACATAGACCCCCTGCTCTGTACAATCTAGATACTTGGTACCCTGTGTCCCAACCACTCCAGCCATGGCTAAAAGGGGCCAAGACACAGCTCAGGCTGTGACTTCAGTGGGTGCAAGCTCCAAGCTTTGGCAGCTTCTACATGGTATATGCCTGTGAGAATGCAGAAGTCAAGAATTGAGATTTGCAAATTTCCACCTAGATTTCAGATGATGTATGAAAACACCTAGATGTTCAGGCAGAAGTTTGCTTCAGGAGCAGAGCCCTCATGGGGAGTTTCTGCTAAGGGAGTGTAGAAGGGAAATGTAGGACTGACATCATAGTTCCTATGACCAAATATCTATAAATGTGAGTCTATTCCTAGTCACTTGCTCATTCCCTGTTTTCTCTAGGTCCCAGGCTCTGAATCCCATCTAACAATGATAATTGAGCCTCAATAATATCAACAAAGTGACTTTATATTTTTCATTATGGTAGACTATGTTCACTATTTTATTGTGGTTGGAACACCTAACCTGAGATAGACTTTCTTAACAAAATTTTAAGTGTGCAATATGGCATTTTAAACTATACTTACAGTGTTGTACAGCAGGTCTCCATAACTTATTAATCTTTTATAACTGAAACGTTATACCCATTGAATAGCAACTCCTCATTTCCCTCTATCTTCAGCTTAGCAACTACCATTCTGCTATCTGATTCTATGAGTTTGCCTATGGTAGATATCTCATAAAAGTGGGATCATGCAGTATTTGTCCTTCTATGACAGCTATTTCACTTAGCATAATGTCTTCAAGATCCATTCATGATGTTTTGTATGGCATATGGTAGATTTCCTTTCACTTTAAAGCTGATTAACAGTCCACTGAATGTCTATACCACATTTCTTTAATCCATTCATCCATCAGTGGACATTTAAGTTGATTCCACATCTTGGCTGTTGTGAATAATGATGCAGTGAACATAGGAGTGCAATTATCTCTTCAAGACCTTATTTTATTTTTGTAGATATATACCTTGATTTGTGATTGTTGATTTGTGATTAAAAATAGAGTGGCTCTATTTTTATTTTTTTTGAGGAAACTTTGTACTGTTTTCTTTAATGCTGGCACCATTTTACACTCCTACAATTAGTATTCAAGTGTTCTATTTTCTTTACAGTCTCACCAACACTTACTATTTGCTGGTTTTGTTTCATTCCATTTCCATTCTAGTTTTTGATGAAGACTCTCCTAACAGGCATGAGATGATACCTCATTATGATTTTGCTTTATAATTCTCTAATAATCAATGATGATGAGCATCATTTCATATAACCAATTGCCCTTTGTAGTCTTCTTTTGAGAAATGTCTATTCAAGTTCTTTCCAGATTATTTATTTATTTATTTATTTTTGAGACAGAGTTCTTGCTCTGTCACCCAGCGTGGAGGGCAGTGGCATGATCACAGCTCACTGCAGCCTGGACCTCCCAGGCTCAAGCAATCCTCCCACCTTTCCCTCCCAAATAGCTGGGACTATAGACATGCAGGACCTGACTATTTTCTTTCTCTCTCTCTCTTTCTCTCTCTCTTTCCTGTAGAGAGCAGGTCTCACCATATTCCTCAGGCTGGTGTCCAACTCCTAGGCTCAAGTGATCCTCCCACTTCAGCCTCCCAAAATGCTGAGATTACAGACATGAGCTACTGTCCCTGGCCCTTTGCAGATGTTCTAATCAGGTTATTTTTTCCTATTGAGTTGTAGGAGTTTGTTACATATTTTGGATATTAACACCAAACTATCATACAGATTGCAGATTTTCTCTCCCATTCTGTAGGTTGTCTCTTCACTTTGTTGATTTTTTAAATCTGCTCTGTAGAAGCTTTTTCATTTGATGTAGCTCCATTTGTTTATTTTTTCTTTCATGTATGTGATTTTAGTATCATAGCAAATAAACCATTGCCTAGACTAATGTCATAAAGCTATTTCTCTTGTGTTTTCTTTAACAATTTACATTTCCAGATTGTTCATTTAAATCTTTAATTCTTTGAGTTGACTTTTGTGTGTGGTGTAAGGTAAGTGTTCATTTTCACTCTTTTGCATGCAGATATACATCTTTATTCTGGTGACACCAATGTATAATATATTAGTGCCTTTTATTTCAAAATCAAAATAACTCCAGTGTTGCTGGAATTTCTTCAGCTACCTTCTGTCTATATTTTTGTTATTCTCTTTTATCATCTGAATTTCAGGAGACTCAGAGCAGGTGGGGAAAGCAGCCTTTTCACAAATTCGGGTTGAAAGCCTGTGTTAGCTTCTCTTGCTGACTGGTGTCCTGAAAGTCTGCCTTAGCTTTTCTTGCTGACTTCTTGCATTGTAGGACAAGGTTTTGTACTTTAAAAGCCCCAGGAATGTACTTATTGAATGAAATCATTGAATTTAGGATTGTTCTGACCTAGAGGTCATCTAAAAATCTCTGTATTACATGTGTATGTATATGTGTGTAATACATATATATGTATATTGCATGTGTGTATGTGTGTATAGTGTGTATATATTATATACGGGGGAGGTAGGGTTAGAGAAAGAGAACAAATTATATATGTATAAAGAAGCTGTACAATACATAATAAATTTATACTACCTATCTTTACATAAAGTTTGTGGCTAGACATAGTTTAGCTAAAAAATCCCAAAATGTCAATGTCTGTTTTTCATTGGAAATTAGGACAGGAAGCACAAGGCTCCTAGCAGGAGACTTTCCAGAAAAACTCTTTTACATATCATATTATGAAAGTCCTTGTTTCCAAAAAATAGGTTATTCTTCATTGTTGGTAATTTTTCCTTTTATATTGATAGTTTATATTTTATTAGTTGTTATTACCAATATAATATGTTTCAATGTGAATAATTAACAATTGACTACTCCATATAACCAATTCAGAATTAACAGCATAATATGTATACTTCTTTATAATTATTTATACGAATACATGGACCTATCTATTTGTATTACTATTTTATACAATAATCAACAGCCTATATCACTTACCTATGTATTGCCTGAGTCTTTGATGCTAATAACTATGAAACTATTTGTTTTCTTAATTCATGTGTAATGTTCCATAGTATTTATATTATGCAATTTATTCTACCATACTTTCTGATTAACATTTAAATTGTTATCAGGTTTTTCTTCCTCCCACAACAAAGTGCTACAATTTTAGGATGTTAGAATTTTCATTCCTTAAAAGACTGATTCAAATTTGAGGTATTGGATTAAGTAGCATACTAAATTATAAAATTATTATTAAAATACATTGTAACCTTATTTCTATAATTTCCATAAATCATTTCACACTTCTACAATTAAAGTAGGGGTTTGTGTTTTCTCACAGCATTATTAGCACTGAATTTATTTTTATTTTGTATTTTACCTATCTGATGAGAAAAAATATTGCCCTGTCACTGAGTTAAATTTTATTTTACTAAATACATATTAATATTTTGTTGTACATTAGCTTTTTCTATTTTCTCCTTTACTCAAATTCTTTATTCATTTTTCTAGTGAATTGAAACTTTTTATAATTCATGAAACCTTTTTTTTTACAAATATGACTTAAAAGTTTTCCTTAAAATTAAAAATATGTGTATGTCCATTAAGTCAACAAATACGATTTTTTTTTCTATTTTACAGTAATGCGTTATCTTCTGAATCAGAGGTTATTCAGTTTATAATAGTGATACCGGCACCGTCTATGGGTCAGGCATTATTTTAAAATTTAAATCAACTAATTCTCATATGAAGTTATTAGATTTTTGCTATAATTTTCTGCATGTTACAGATGAGAGCAATGAGGCATGTAAAAATAAATACATTTTCCAGGCTCACCCAGCTACTAACTGGACAAATTAGATTACAAAAAATATACATGTAGTTTACAGATTCCTAAATTTAATAACTTTACAGTGTGAACAGAATACATGTGATTTACTAGATTTGTCTTTTTTAAAATACATTTTCTCATCTTTGTTTTTCCTTTTTAAAGAAGAGGTTAGCTTCTTTTAGATAGGTAACTATGCAAAAATTATTTATCAACTTGTACACTTCCAACATAAATAAATCCTACTTTGCCATATGAACTTTCCAAACATATTATTACTATTTTTGCCATTGTTGTCCTTTGCTAGTTAGTGACTAATCATAGTATAATGTTACTTTCTTAAAATTATTTCTGGATATGTATAAAATGAGGCAAAGCAATTTTCTCACAGTATTAGTCCTCATTTGCACAATAGTGTTGGCTAGTCTGGAATGAGGAGATGGTACCATGATTTCTCTTTGGAAATGAATTAAAAAGCATAATTTATACTAGTAAGCTATATACTAGTGTTACTTAGAAATTATTAAAACATGTTATTAAAGTAAATAAAGCACGTCTATATTTTGAAGACAAATATACTGATAATTTTATTTCATAATGTATTTTATTGTTAAAGTTTCATAATAAATGACTAGTGATTTACTTGACTCATTTGACAATCATTCATTTGAATATGTATCTATTTTTAATCAAGTCATTTTACGTATGACTTTCTGAATATTTTGATATCGTAAAATATTAACATTTTCAGGTTATTCTCTGAAATCAGTTTTGGTTCACTATCATATATTTTGGAATGTAATGTATATATTTTGTTTAGATAATTAGCAAATATGATTTCTTTCTTGAGATAGATATCCAGTTTTTTAATAATGCCTGTGGCCTTAATTTCCAACTAATTGGGCTTCATGTCAGAAAAATTAAGAATATTTTTTAAATGGATGACTTCTAGGTGGGTTTCCTAAAATTAAAAAGTGATCTGAAAATCTCTATTTAAAAATATTTATGTAACAAAAAAACACAGAAAATATTGTGTATAATTTCATTGAATTATGAAATATTTCTGTTAATAGAATTTTTAAATGTGTATGTTTTGAGTTTATATACAATAGTAGAGCTAAACTTATATGAGTACGTATGTTCATATTTACTACTGAATCTGTTAAATTACTCTGTCCTAATGTTCACATCTTGGTATGCCAAATTATGAAAAGGTATGTTGAATTACAATAATTACATATATACTTGAAACACAAATTTCTGTTATTTTAATTTTTTTTACTATATTACTTAGCAATTGTATAATTTGGCTTGAATTTTAATGCTGTTATATTTTTATTGTATTACAGATTATTTATCTATAATATCCCTTTATCATCAGAAATAATGCTTTTGATCATAAACTATACATACTCTAATATTAATATAGTGACAACTTGACACGAGTATGGGTGCATATGTTTTACATTTTTTGCCTGACTACTATTATATCTTAGGTTTACTTTTTGTAAAGATCATGAGTAGGTTTTGTTATAATTCAAGTTGAAAGAGACTTTTTTTTTGAGACATGGTTGTGGTTTGTTGTTTGTGCTGGTGTGCAGTGATGCAATTGTGGCTCACTGCAGCCTCAACTTTCCAGGCTTAAGTGATAGTCTCACCTTGGAAGGATACCAAAATGTTAGGATTACAGTGAATTTACACCAGTGATTTACATATTAATGATTATTGCTATTTATAATTCAGAAAATCTTATTCTTTGGGTATTGATATTCTGAGTTTCTCTAATAAAGAGATTGTGTACAAGGACACCATATTAAAACATAAAAGTGCTCAGTATAAATGACCTTTCCAGTGTCTCTGTATAGTAACAATTAATTTGGTCCCTTCCTAGGGTAGCATTGTCCTCATAGTACAATTCTACTTTATCATATTTAGTGTTATTATACAAATATAATGTAAAGCTCTTGAACAATAAAAATTAAATCTCATGAAAAATAGAACAATATGACTTAAGAATAATATGAATAAGAATATATAAAGAGAAAGTTGAACAAAGGTCATTAAACATTGTTTAAAAATGAATTGTAATAGACTCATCATATAAATGTGATGGAAAACTAATGTCAAATGATTCATACAATCTACTCTGTTCTTATTTTTATAATTAGCACAAAATTGCTATTATGATCACATTTTTTAAATAAATGAGAGATAAAATGAATGTTTCTCTAACCCATAAAATTTTATTTTACACTTTAAATTTTTAAAATATAATGATGGTAAAATAGAATAGATGAAAAACAGCATTTTATGAATAATGATACATAAAAAATTACTCACTATCCAGATTAAGAAATTATCAACATCTTTGGAACTACCTTTGTGCCTTACAATTTTATTCATGTCTGTCCCTGCCAGAGTTAATCACTATTCTCACATTCGTGCTATATATTGGCATTATTTACTCAATAGAAATTTTACTAAAAATATATTTTTTTACTTCTTTATAGTTGAAAAGTATATGACTGGATTTATGCTTGTGTTCTCTGACTCACTTGTTTGGTTCAATTGGTTTTAGGGAGTTGCCCATATTAAAACATATTTCTGCATTTTATTTTATGAATTATGACAATGTATATGTTCTTCCGAGAATGGTCATATAGAATATGCTCAAATGTTAAACTATTATGATCAATTCTATTCTGAATTATTATTCAGAATATTTATTCACTGAATATTATTCAGAATTATTCACATGCCGTCCTGAACATGTGAACAGGAACTCATTCTGTGTATAAAACTAGGAGTGCCATTTCTGGTTAATGGGATATTTGAATATTAAGTTTCCTAAGGTGACTCCAAATTATTTTCTAATGTAGTTGTATCAGTTTATATTCCTACGTGGGAACTTTGTGGTTGGCTATCTCCAACAACTTGTATCATCAGGTTATTTTTTAATCATGGTGATGAGTAAGCAAAAGTAATTTACAATGCTTTAAAGGCATGGTGGCTCACGCCTATAATCTCAGCACTTTGGGAGACCTAGGTGGGCGGATCACCTGAGAGCAGAAGTTTGAGGCCAGCCTGGCCAATATGGTGAAACTCCATCACTACTAAAAATACAAAAATTAGCCAGGTGTGGTGGTGGGTGCCTGTAGTCCCAGCTACTTGGGAGGCTGAGGCAGGAGAATCGCTTGATATGGGAGACAGACATTGTAGTGAGCTGAGATTCTGCCACTGAACTCTAGCCTGGGCAAAAGAGTGATAGTCTGTCTTTAAAAAATAATAATAGCCGGGCGCAGTGGCTCACGCCTGTAATCCCAGCACTTTGGGAGGCCGAGGCGGGTGGATCACGAGGTCAAGAGATCGAGACCATCCTGGTCAACATGGTGAAACCCCGTCTCTACTAAAAATACAAAAAATTAGCTGGGCATGGTGGCGTGTGCCTGTAATCCCAGCTACTCAGGAGGCTGAGGCAGGAGACTCGCCTGATCCCAGGAGGCGGAGGTTGCGGTGAGCCGAGATCGTGCCATTGCACTCTAGCCTGGGTAACAAGAGTGAAACTCTGTCTCAAAAAAAAAAAAAAAAAAATAATAATAATAATAATAATAATGTGAATTTGAACATAAATTTTCATGCTTATAATTATTATCTCTGTAAAATATTGTTTTCTGTATTTTGCATATTTTCTATTGCATTGTTTGCATTTCACTTTCTGATTCCTAATGTTAGGTATATTTGGATAACAAATTTTCTTGTTTACATGTTGTACAAATGTTTCTAATTTTTGGATTTTTCTTTTCAGTTTTCTTTAAAAGTAATTATATGGTAGTTTTGTTTACTTTCAATAAACTGCAACTATTTTAACAATTCAATTCTATGAGTTTTAACCAGTGAATTCCTGAGTATAATCACCATGACAATGAAGCTGTAAAGGATTTCCTTTGGTGAAAGCCCAATGGCTCATGCCTACAATTTCACTGCTTTGGAAAGCCTAGATGGAGGATCCCTTGAGCCCAGGAGTTAGAGACAAGCCTGGGCAACTTAGCAAGATCCCAACTCTACAAAATAATAAAAACTTGAATGGGTGTGGTGGCCTATGCCTATATTCCCAGGTACTCAGAAAACTGAGGCAGGAGAATCACTTGAGCCCAGGAGATCTAGACTGCAGTAAGCTGTGATTGCACTGCTGCACTCCAGGCAGGGGAGCAGAGTGAGATCCTGTCTCAATAATAGGAAAAAAATTTGCTTTATAACTAAATATTTCTTTATGCCGTTGTGACATAGATCACTTCCAGCAATCAGCCTATGGCACTATCGACTATAGATTAATTTTTCCTATTCTAGAATTTCATAAATATGAAATTATAGATACAGATATGCATATGAAGACACACACGTAGTCTGGAAACAAGTCTTGTATGTATTGCAGATGTTTTCTTTCAATTTCTAGCCTGTCTCCTAATTTCCTTGAATTTTTTTTAAATCAGTTTTTAATATATATCTAATTTATCAACTTATTTATGTTAAGTATTTCCAGGGAATATATTTTTATAAATATATATGCTAATTTATTAGAGCCCTATCCCATATTTTAATGAATATTAAAAATAATCTGAATTCTAATTAAGATTTTTCTTGGTCATAACATCCACCTAGATTTGATTGCTAATAGAATCTCACAATCCTACTGGGGTCTGTTGGGGGGAAATAGGGGAGGGACCGCAGAGGGTGGGGAGTTGGGGGTGAGATGGCATGGGGAGGAATGCCAGATGTGGGTGAGGGGGAGGAAGGCAGCAGGTCACGCTGCCATGTGTGTACCTATGCAACAATCTTGTATGTTCATCACATGTACCCCAGAACCTAAAATGCAATTAAAAAAAAGAGAATCTCACAATCCTAACCATTATAAAAATCTATCCTACAGAATATTCAATAAACATTTTATTATTTAATATGTAGTTGATATACAGCAAAAATATTTATTTGTAATTTTAAAAAATTTCTTTATTGTGTTCTGCAAAATTTCTAGAGGTAAAATTCATAGTAAAAATATATAAAGCTTTCAAAAATTTGTGATAATTGAAATCTTCCATTATCCATTATCCATCTTCCATCTTTCAAAGCTTGTGTTACAGTGGACTTATTCTCAGTTATGTGTCTTTCTGAAAACAATACACACAACTGAAAAATAATTTAAAAACAAATTCAAAGATGTTTCTTGGTGTTTTCAAATACCACAAACATTTCAGGTAGATCAAAATAAATTATAAGGTGTTAGTATGCCCAACTATGTAGTAGTAATAATACAGTCATGATGTATTAGTCTGTTCTGAAATTGCTATAAAGAAATAGACTGGTAATTTTTTTTAAAAGAGAGATTTAATTGGGTCATGGTGCTGCAGACAGGAAGCATGGCAGTTTCTACTTCTGAGGAGGCCTCAGGAAGCTTCCAGTCATGGTAGTGGAAGGCAAAGAGGGACTGAGGCATTTCCCATGCAGGGAGCAGGAGTAGAAGGAGGGGAGAAGTGCTGTGCTTTTAATTAACCACATGTCAGGAGAACTCATTCACTTTCAAGAGGACAGTACCAAGGGGGATAGTGCTAAACCATTCACAAGAAACTTCCTCATGATTCCTTTACTTACTGTCAAGCCCCACCTTCAACCCTGGGGACTAGAATTCTACATGAGATTTGGGTGGGGACACAGATCCAAATCATATCACATGATATATTTTAAGCCTGCAAAATGTAAATTCTAGGTGTTCAAATAACAATTTTTTATATATATTAACAGTTAATATTTTGTACAATATTTTTGAGACTATGTAAATATGGGTATAAATTAAAATACAGTGGTTACTTCTGTATTCATTGGAAACTGATTCTGGAACCTCTCTGACCTCACCATACCAAAATCTGTGGAGGTCCAGATGTCTCATGTAAAATAGCATAGTATTTACATATAGCCTATGCCCTATGCATATCCTCCTGTATATTTTAAGTCATCTCTAGATTGCTTATAATGTCTAATAGAATGCCTACACATCACTTAATCCACATGCGTTGAGTGTAGTTCTCCACGCAAGGCTAATTAACATTTTGTCTTTTGTGGAATTTTTTATCTAGAGTTGGTTGAAACCATAAATGGGAGACCAACAGATGAAGAGGGCTGATTCCCTATTATAGTTTTAATATTGGCATTGAACTTTATTTTTAATAAAATGAAAATAATGATATCAAATAATATATACACATTTTTTATTTAAGTGTTCTTAGCAAATTTTATGACTAATATGTATCAAATGATTATAAATAATAAATGGTATTTATTTATCAATACAATTATAGTTTCAAATTTTAAAATGACCTTTAAGATTTAAATTATTAAAATATGCAATGATAATTATCCTATTTTGGAGTCTCATTAAAACTGTTTATAGGTCAGGAGTGCTTGCTTATGACTGTAGTCTCAACACTTTGCCAGGCTGAGATAGGAGGATTACTTGAGACTAGGAGTTCAAGACCAGCATGGGCAACACAGGGAGACTCTTGTCTCTAAAATAAAATAAAATAAAATAAAATAATAGCTAGATGTGGTGACACATGCCCATAATCCCAGCTACTTGGGAGGCTGAGTTGAGAGAATATCTTGAGCCTAGGAGTTAAAGGCTGCAGTGAATTATGATCATACCACTGCACTCCAGCCTTGATGACAAGGAGAACCTCTCTCTGAAAAAACAACAAAAAGCTGTTTATAAAAGTGTAAAAGAAAAAAATTTTGTGATGAGTTACATTATCTTATCACTAATTGTATGTTCTTAACTATATTGTAAACCATATTGACATTTCCTAATGCCTGAAATTATAAAATAAATTATATATAATTGATCTTATCTTTTAAAATATATTTTAGTTATGCTTAATATATATTTTAAAAATTTGATGTTACCATGAATGTATTTTCAGCACAACTGTATATGTATTTACTTAAAATTTATAAAAGCTAATAAGTATCTATTATATCAGATAAAAATGTAACAAAATAATTTTTTAAAATAAATAAAATTTTCACGTTAGGATATTTTTAATGTAAATCTCATCAGTAATTCTTTCTATTCATAAAATTGTCCTGTTTATACATCATGTATTATAAACATGGAACAGTATTATGGGAAGAACGCTTGGTAGCCAAATGAAACGATTTCATTTCCATTTCATAGTAATTAAATTGAGATAATACTGAATTTATAAATTGGGTTTTTAAAACAGAAACTATAAAGCTATTGCCAGGGAATCAGGGACAGCTATTAAAATAATAATATCTTAAAAATCATTTACAATTTAGAACAAATTAAATATACTCAAAATACAGTCATAAAAACATGACATTACATACTTTTATTCATTTCTTAATTTATATCACCACTGACATTTGAATTTGTCTGAAAAATAAGTTATTCTTAAGTATTAATCATACAGTTCAGAAACTACAACAGAGGATTAATTATGGTTCAGGTAATGAGTTTATAATAAACAAGCAGAGGATATTATAAAGCTATTTTGAACTAGATTGAAATGTTTAAGGTGAATTGCTAGTATTCAAGTGTGTAATTTTTTCAAATATTGGTCCCAAAAGTAGCTTTAGGGCAATGTTTGTGTCATGTGTTTTCTAATATACATCAATACTGTATACATTTTAATTTCAGAATACTTGTCTCTCAAAATGACCAAAGCTCCTTTGAAGGTCACTTCTGTTTCAGGCAGTAAAACAAAAACTTTTCTACAATTTTGGAATCTCCTTTAATAGACAACTCAGCCAATTTAAACGATTTCCAACAATCATGTTTGTACCAAGTAAACATTTAAATATGTGATATAGTTTGTTAAAATTAGCTAAGTAAAAGCCCTAAAAATAGTAAAGTATAAAAGAAAAAAATTTGTCTTTTGGTAAGAACTCAACATAACATTTAAATGCTTAAAAGTGTTATGTATACAATACACTACTGTTAATTGTTAGCACAATGTTGTGCAACAGACTTCTAGAACTTACTCATTTTGCCTAACTGTAACTTTATGCCATTTCAACAGCACCTTCTTCTTTCTCTCTCCCCAAGGTTCCTGACAATTATCATTCTATTCACTGATTCCATGAGTTTGATCATTTTCGATACCTCATATAAGCATAATCACGTAGTATTTGTACTTATGTGACTCGCTTATTTCACCTAACATACTTTGTAGGTTTATATATACAGTCACAAATGGCAAAATTTCCTTCTTTGTTAAAGCTAAATGGTATTCAACTGCATGTTTATACCACATGTTCACAATGCACTCATCTATTGATAGATGTTTAAGTTGTTTTCACATTGGTTATTATGATAATGCTCTGACGGCGCATTTTTCAAACAATTTTCAATTGTTTTGGAGACATATTCAGAAGTGATCTGACTTCTGAATAATTATAGCAATAAAACCGAAAAACATAACAGAAAAATGGGCAAAGGACTTGAATAGGCATGTCTCCAAAGAAGACATACAAAGTACCTACGGGTGTATATGTAGATAATCAATACCATTAATAATCAGAGAAATGGTAAGAACATCAGGATGAGATATTACCTCACACCTGATAGGATGGCTATTGTTAAAAAAAAAAAAAGAACAAATAACTAATACTGGCGAGGATATGGAGAAATGAAAGCTTCATTCTTGGTGGGAAGGTAAAATGAGGCAGCCATTAAGGAACAGTTTGGAAGTTTCTCAAAAAAATATGGAACTACAATGTTATTTAAAAAATGAATACCCCATGTTCTGAAGGACTTATTTAAAAGTGAAAAGTTGATTATTATTTGGAATTTTTAAAATAAGACAGACTACTCATTTTACTTCAGCAAAAGTATAAAGAGGTAGACTTTTATGTTTGAGTCACTCAAAATCCTATGCCATGAAGGAAGAATACAAATGTTTTCCAGGTCAATTTATAAAGCAGCCATCTCACCTAGGTATTGCCATGTATTATACAAAGAAACTAAATCTCCAAATCTTAAATCTTTCCTCTAAATACACTCAATTGAGTATTTACTACACTTTGTGTAATTCAGTAAAAAATATTTTTCATTTATTACATAATTTAAAACTAATGGCTGGGTATGGTGATTCACACATATAATCCCAACACTTTGGAAGGCCAAGGTGGGTGGATCGCTTGAGGTCAGGATTTTGAGAACAGCCTGGCCAACAGGTTTTTATTTTTAGGAGAAACCCCATCTTTACTAAAAATACAACAACAACAAAAATATTAGGAGGATGTGGTGGTGCGAGCTTTTAATCCCAGCTACTCAAGAGGCTGAGGCAGGAGAATCACTTGAACTTGGGAAGCAGAGGTTGCAGTGAGCCTGAGATTGCACCACTGCACTTCAGCCAGGGTGGCAGAGCAAGACTCTGTCTCAGCAATGACAACAAAATATATTGTCTAATATTAACAATATGTGGTTTTTTTTCACTAAAAAAAATTAGAAGAACGTTAACAAACAACTTTCTGTGACATAAGGGTAGCCATTACATCACGTATTAACCAGAGACATCACACAAATAAGATGACAATACAAGGGTTTAAGTTTAGAAATCCCAGATAATCCTGTACATAAAAGTTTCAGTTTTCTGTTATGTGTACATCTTGGAACTTCTCCAGCTGTTTCCCAAATTTCTGATTCCTATCATTTGTCTCATCTCATTGTAGCCAACTTGAAGCATTAGTCACTAGAAATGACTTCTACTTTCAAAAACGGAAAGCTATAGTAATTTCTTGTCTATTACTTAAAAGTCAATCAATTTTTCACTGGATGGATAAGAGTATTTTTAGCGCCCTACCCTATTACATCAGAGGAGATACTCTCCAAATGAATGTCACTAAGGAATGCTATGTACAACGATGAGCAATCTTCCCTTTAGGTATTGCCAGCTCTTTCTAGATGGTAAGTAGCCAGAGTGGGAAAATCAAGCTTGTACCTGTGGCCCAGGATGGTTTTGAATGAGGCCCAACACAAATTCATAAACTTTCTTAAACCATTACGAGAGTTTTTGCAATTTTTTTTAGCTTATCAGCTATCGTCAGTGTCAGTGTGTTTTTATGTGTGGCCCAAGGAAATTATTCTTCCATGGCCCCAAGAGCCAAAAAATTGGACACTTCTGGTTTAAATTAAGCTAAAGAAGATATGCCAGCTGGGCATGGTAGCTCACACCTGTAATTACAGTACTTTGAGGGGACTGAAGTGGAAGGATTGCTTGAGCTTGGGAGTTTAAGAGCAGTCTGAGCAACATAGACAGACTTCTTCTCTACTAAAAATAAAAAAAAATTAGCTGGGCATGGTGGTACATTCCTGTGGTTCTACGTACTCAGGGAGGCTGAAGTGGGAGCATCACTTGAACCCAGGAGTTTGAGACTGTAGAGAGCTATGATCATGCTACTCCACTCCAGCCTGAGTGACAGAGTAAGACTCTCTCAAATAAATAAATAAATAAATAAATAAATAAAATGCCTTAACAAATTGAAATTAAAAAGGCCTTTGCTAAAATAATACATTTTATTTAATAATTGCCTTTCAATGTTTATCAAGTAAAAAGACCTTAAAAACAAGTGCTTTCTTATACATTAAAATTCAATATTCTTTCAAGACTTTGAATAGATTTGTTCTCATATGCCAAATATACCATTAAGAGAAAATATTCATAAGATCAGTATTTTTTCAACGATGTGAGATAATATATGTTATAATAACAGAAGTAATTTAACAGACCAAGTTCCCTCAGAGTGACGGTTGAGCTCTACAGTACTGACTTAATACATTTGGGAATTTAGAATCAAGTAGGGTACCATGTTTTAATATTTGCAATAACAGGTTATATGTAGGTAGATATGTTATTAACAAATGGTGCTTGTTATATTACTAGGAAAATAGAATAAAGTTCTTTTTGGCAAAATGTAAGATGAAAATATATGACAAATCAATAGAAATAAAAGTAAATTCAATACATGAAACTTCTGCAGATGAAAGTTTAACAAGTTAGAATTTCAAAGAACCTAAAAAGGCAGTTATTGGCATGCTTTTTAATACAATAAATAAATGACAAATATGAGTTTCTCCTATGAGGATGATAATTTTTTTAGCAATATACATGCTTGTTAGAAATCATGAAGATCAGATAAGAAAAAAGTTGGAAAATGAGTCAATTTTCTGTTTTAGCTACATGTTTGTCAATACATTATAAAATATTTTTCATAAAAGACAATTTCTAATGTTATATTTTTAATATTTTGGTTTTTTTCTTTATGGACACCAAAGATTCTTTGTATATTTCTTTCAGATTAGTTGAACTGTTTTACAGATACTTACATAAATCATGAAACAATAGAACTAAATTAATAATGTTTTAACATGTTACGTATTAGCATTCAATAATAAGCTTTAAAAGTTCTTTCATAATTGTTCTGTGAAATGAGTAATTTAAGGTTTACCTTTCAACTGAAACAGAAATGAAAGGTCACTCTTATCCCTAAATCATGAATGCAAAGCAAAAATGTTCTTGCTTAATTAATGTTTTTGAGAGTAAACCAAGCAGTTTATCATTAGGAACAGATGTATTTCTAATTTTATTGGTTTTAATAAATTCCTGTTTTAAATATGAAAAATTACATAGGTTAAAGATAATTTTAAAACATATTTGTTATCTATACTTTCCTTTTGTTAAATATATGTTTTGGACATCAACTAATTTATTGGCAATTTTTTGATGGGTAAGTGTATAAAATCCTAAAATTAAAGATTGCTTTTAGCTTTAAAAGTTATGAAAATATTTAACTTTGAATATAGTTTTAATGTTTGATTTAAAAATACATATAGTATTCACTATAAGTTCTGCTATGTAAAATAAAAATGGGAATAAAATTTAAATTATAATTTCATGCAAAATCCCTTGTGTTTACAAGAAAGAGAGTTTAATTTTATCTTGATATATATCATATATAATTTGTAAAGCTAGTTAAAGAAGTTGAAGCTCTAAATCTACTGGGGTACCTTCTCATTTCAATATTTGTCACTTTAAAAGCAAAGGCAGAGTATAGCCTAAGGTCAAAAATTTAGTCTCATAAAAACTTTTGGGGCATAAAACTAGTTTCGAGTCTGTTTACTCATCTCTGTAAGAGAAATAAAATCAACAACTTTTATGTTGTATTAAATGAGATAACAGGAGAAAAGAAGGTAAAACTTAAAATAGAAATGTGGCCTTTATCACTACTGTCATGATTGAAATAAATTTCAATTTGAAGCCATGACTACAGCCCTAAAGTAGAATGTTTGCCAGAGAAATGCAAAATGGATAATATGATTTTTTTGGGGTAAAGTTGTTTATACTTTGCAATCTTCAAGACTACATGATAGTTTTTTTTTTAAAACAACAACAACAACAACAACAACAACAACAACAACAACATGTGTTTATTGCCCCCATCCCCAAATTCTCTCTTCCTATTTTTGGATGGACCAAATAACTTCACTGGTTTTTTTTCTTGTGTTGGGGGGTGTGTGTGTGTGTGTGTGTGTGTGTGTGTGTGTATGTGTGTGTGTGTATGTGTTTTAAATCTGTATGTTTTTATTTTAAAAATGACAGATGAAATTGTATGATTTTCCCATGTACAATAAGATCTTTTGAAACATGTGCATTGTTAAATGACTAATTCTTGCTAATATAAGCATTACCTCATGTAATTAACATTTTTGTGGTTAAAGCATTTTACATGCATCCATTCTCTAACGCTTTTTCAAGAATACAGTATATTTTTAATTCTAGTCACCATGATTTTATCTTTTTGTTTCTGTCTCTGCTATAACCTCTCCTTGAAATACTTCTTCAAATGTCTCCTGAACATCCCACAGTTTCTTTTCTCTTATAAGCTTCAGGGCAAGCTAACCTGTGTAGCCTGTTTGACTCTCAGTTCAGAACAATTTACTCAGTTCCTAAAGTAATATATATACAACCTCTAAAAGCCCCTGTTGTAGCCTGTCACTGTTAATGGCTCATGTGTGTCTCCTTAATGTACCGACGGCTTTTCAGGGAAAGAGCTATTCTTGGTTGTTTTTGAATGTAGGTATTAGGACTGTAAACATGCTGCAAAATTACAAACAAGTATAATGCTTTATCACTCATATTCATAAGCATTTCTAGCACTGACTGTGCCAGGGCCTGTTTTAGGTACTAGGGACGCAGTAATTCATAAAGACACTGCCTTCAAGGAGATTTGCTTTCTAACACTGGAAGGCAGATAATAC
Source organism: Saimiri boliviensis (assembly GCF_048565385.1). Taxonomy (NCBI): domain Eukaryota; kingdom Metazoa; phylum Chordata; class Mammalia; order Primates; family Cebidae; genus Saimiri; species Saimiri boliviensis. The sequence goes on along the minus strand of NC_133450.1, from coordinate 196,168,298 downwards.
ACAGGTAAACATATATAATAAATACATTCAAATGGAAGAGATTTTCAAATCATATAAAAATGAAATAGAATAAGATATTCATAGTCATTTAGATAAGTTGTTCAAGAAGTCTTTCTGCAGAGGTGATATTGAAACTGAACTCTGAAATGCGGATATTTGGCAATTAGAACAAGTCAATCATTTGGAAAATCTGGGGAAATAGGGTGTGAGGTAGAAACAGCAGCCAATATAAGAACTCTGGTGTTAAATTTTTACACTTCTTAGGTTTGAAAGAATTTTGAGGGCTATGAAAGTTATCCTTTCTTGAAATTCACTTGGGCTAATTACTCCTTTAAAGGAAGTCTTTATAATTACATTTCAGTAATAAAGGAGTTGAATGATGAAGTGAAGTCTTCCTGAGGATATCTTATATATCCCTTGTCACTCTCAAAAACTAAATAGTAAAATTAAACACAGGAAATAGAAATACTAAGTTAAAATATAATTAGAATACAAAAAATTGGTGCCCAGAATCTAAACTGTAACAGAAAAAAAGTAGTAACATTACATTTTGAATAGTTGTTCATTAAAATTGGAAACAAGTGATAACAAATCCTCAATTTATTATAATCTACCCAAAGTAACACAACAAGCTGTGAAGAAGATAAGAAAAGGACACTGTTGTGAATTAATCAGAGATATGCTATACAAATTAGGTAAAAACATTTAAAGTAAGATACAAAATTAAAAGTCTCAGCTCCTGGCCTCAATAATGACATATAGGTTCTGAATGTCACTGTATTTGAATTTGAAGGATGGAGGGTAGTATACACATTAGGATTCTGCTTCTATTACAGCAGTTATTTGCCTAGATGGCTTTTAATTATTGGTTTAGGTATCTGCCTCTATATAAAGTTATGTCTTACACTTTTAAAGTCATGAAATGATTATTATGACTTTATCATTCTTCGTTTTCCCTTTAAGTCCAGGGAATACATATTTATGAATATCTAAAGTTTTCCAAAATATATCAAGGTGAGGAAAAAGATCTAATGTCTAGATGGCTCTTATAGTGAATAAACAGTAAGCTATTTTATTCAAACCAAATAATTTATACTTGAAATGTCTCACCATAATTATTAATTATTATTTTAAATAAGCCTGGAGAGCCAAAGGCTTGGAGGAGGAAGAACACCACTATGTAACTTAGAATGTTAAGACTGAATGATGGATGATTAATTAATGAAAACTATTGATTCCACAAATCACTCAGAAAAGGAAACGATGCTATAGAACATCTCTCTTACCTATTCTATTTCTGGAACTAATAGTTCCAATGGAACATATTTTAATTGGGTTTCATGTTTTTGTTATATATACTATGATTACATTTTCTCTATTTTTGGGAATCAGAAAATAATGATCGATGAGTAGCAAATAAAATGAGGACATTTTTGTCTCAGTCTCAAAAGGTACATCTAAAACTCAACTTGTCTACCTGACTTCAGTCCTCTATAAATTAGTTCTCCAGAACAAGAGCTATTTGTAGTCATCCCAGTATTCTAGTAACTAAGCTAGACTTAGTAGGTATCAAAGCCATAATTAGTAAGAAAATGTTTATTTGAAAAAAAAGTGATGATATTGCTTATAGTTTTAAGAATCTGAAGAAAACATTTCAAAAATATTAATAATAAAATATTTTAAATTTAAGCTTCTTGAATCATAATTGTATTTTTGTGATTTTTGTAATTTTACTATAATAAATGATCTTTTTATACAAAAGAGCTGAAATTAAAACACATTGCATCTCTTTTATTGTAGTAAATATGTTAGAAGTTCTGTTGATGACCTTACTTTAAGTGGCACTTTTTTTGTGTATCATGTATTTCCATATTTCCATGGCAGTTGTATGTATTTTGTGTGTGTGTGTGTGTGTGTGTGTGTGTGTGTGTGTGTGTGAGAGAGAGAGAGAGAGAGAGAATGGCAGATATAAGTAAGTATAACTTTATCAAACTCTCCATATATTTATTAACCTTATCAACCTTTGGATTCACATTAAATTATGTCCTTAAAGCTAGAGACATTATGAAAAAATAAATTGAGAATTTTATTAATTGTCTATGAAAAGAACTTTTAAACTTTTAACTTTCAGGGAGATATTTAATAAAAAGAAATGAAAACAAAGTGATATATTGAAAAAATATAATGTAAGTTTCTACATTTCAAATGATATTAGAATGCAATGGAAGACTCATATATTTATACATCACAGGACTGTTAGAAAAAATAATTGCTTTTCCCTGAGTGTATCTACTGTTGTGATTAAGAGCAGACTCCAGAATCCTTTGGCTGTGTGTAATACCTACTTCTACTCCATAGCAGATCTGTTACTTAGAGAATTTGTTTAAATGTTCTGTGTCTTATATTGTATCTTACATGAGAATAGATGATATAACCCAGTACACTGAATATTGTATTTAATAACTGGAAATCCTTAACACAGTGTTTAGCATATCAAAAGTGTTGTTATTTCCTTTACAAAATTTATAAAATTTAGCTCCACCTTGAGGAAAGGCAGGGGAGGAGTTTCAGTGGGTGAGTATGTATGACATAACAAATTGTAATATTAAAATATTTGAATTTTCTATTAAAGAATATTGTTAAACTAGAGAGAACTTCTGCCTAGGAATATAGAAAACCTGTTGTTCCTTCAATTTATTTTTTTTAAATTTAAATCAGTGTTGAAAACTATTCACTCTGTTTAGATAATTTTTATCCCATTAATGAAAGAGGAATTTCTAGTGTTATGGGAATGACTGAATGTGTGACACCCAACACGGGAGATCAAACAAGTCAAGGAAATTTGAAGAATAGAAGATAAATACAGGAGAATCAATTGTATTTCTTTAAAATTTCAATAAAAAATCTGAAAATGTAATGAAAAACAATTCCATTTACAATAGTAGCAAAATAAATAAAATATGTTTAGCTAAACGTAAAAAGAGTGCAAAACTTATACATTGAAAATTATTAGGTTGGTTCAATGTAATTGAGATTTTTGCCACTACTTTTAATAGCAAAAACCACAATTACTTTTGCAGCAAACTAGTACAAGCCATAATTGAAATAATTTAAAAAAAAATAAAAACAGAAAATCATCCAATTTTTATGAATCGGAAGAGTAAATATTTCAATGATGTCAGTATTCCTCCAAATTGATGTACAGATTCAATGCAATTCTTATTAATTGCCAGTTGATTCTTCCATAAATATTAACCATTGATTCTGAAATTCTTATACATTTGCAAAAAACCCCAAACAGCCAAAACAGTCTTGAAAAATAACAAGTAGGAAGACTCACATTCTTTGTTTTCAAAACATAGTACAAAGCAACAATAATCAAGACAGCACTGCACTGGCATGTGGATAGACATATAGATGAAAGAAATTGAATTAGAGTTCAGAATTAACTGTGTTTACGGCCAACTAACATTTGATAAGGATGCTAAGACCATTTGCAGAGCAAACAATGCTGAGATAATGGAAGATCCAGATTTTAATCCTTACCTCACACTATACTAAAATTAATTCAAAATGTAATAAAAAGCAAAACTTAAAAACTGAAAACTACTGTTGAACTTTGAATATCATGGGTTTTAACTGCATATGTTCACTTGCATGTGGATTCTCTTCTGCCTCTGTTATTCCTGAGACTGTAAGACCAACCCCATTTTTTTCCTCCTCAGAAAGATAACAAGGATAAAGATCTTTATGATAATCTACTTCCACTTAATGGGCAGTAAAAATGTTTTGTCTTTCTTACGTTTTTCTTAGTAACATTTTTCTTATTTTGCTTACTTCATTGTAAGAATACAGTGTGTAATACATGACATACAAAATATGAGTTAATTGACTGTTACTTAGAGAGTAAGCCTAACCCTAGCCTATGGGTTAGGCTTGTGGTCAAAAGTAAGCTATTGCTGTTTAAGTTTTGGGAATCTCAAAAATTATACCTAAATTTTTAACTGCATTGGGGGTTGATGACTAAGGATCAAATGTATATAATTTTTAGAAGAAAATATTAGAAATACATGTTTATGACTGGGTGTGGTAGCTCACACCTGTAATCCCAACACTTTGGGAGGCCTAGGTGGGCGGATCATGAGGTCAGGAGTTTGAGACCAGCCTGGCCAACATAATGAAACTCCATCTCTACTAAAAATACAAAAAAAAAAAAAAAAAAAAAAAATTAGCCAGGTGTAGTGTTACATGCCTGTAATCACAGCTACTTGGGAGGCTGAGGCAGGAGAGCCATTGCACTCCAGCCTGGGTGATACAACAAGAATCTGTCTTGACAAAAAAAAAAAAAAAAAAAAAAAAAAAAATACATGTTTACCACCTTGGACTTGGTGTTGGAATCTTAGATGTGACACCAGAAACAAGAACAACAATATAAAAAGTATGATAAATTAGATTTCATCAAAGTTAAACACTTCTACTTCAAATGACACTATAAAGAGAGTGAGAAGACGACTCACAGAATACACAAAATCTTTTTGAATTATATCCATTATTGAGCTAATATGCATATATAAAAATATTTATAATTCAACTATAAAAAGATAAATAATCCAATTAAAATACATGAAAAAGCTGAGTAGACATTTCTTCCAAGAAGGTATGTGAATAGCTGGAAAGCACATGAACAAGCACTCAACATCATTTATCATCAAGGAGTGATAAAACACTTTGCGGTCACTAGAATATCTATAATCAAAAAACAGACAACATTGTTGATGAAAATGTCAGCACATGGAAATATTTATAATTTGGTGAACATTTAAGATAATTCAGCCACTTTGGAAAACAGTCTGGAAGTTCTTCAAATAAATAAACATTGTAACTAATTACCCTGCAATTCCACTATTCTCCAAAATAAAAACTTAAGAAAAATAAAAACTTGTGCATAAGTGCTTAAAACATTGATATTCATAATAGCCATGAAGTGAAAAACACTTAAATGTCCATTAACTAATGATAAATGGCATACCTATAAATAGAATAGTATCGTATCATAAAAATGAATGAAATACTGATACATGCTATACCAAGAATGAGCATCGAAAATGCTACACTTGGAGAAAAATAACCAGTAATAATAAATATTAAATGTGTCTATTTGTATTAAATGTCCAGTATTGCCAAACATGAGAAGAGCATAGAGTACTTGTTGCTAATAGCTGGAGCAGAGATTAGGAGATAGGGATTGATAGCTACAGAATACATGATTTCTTGTTGAGTAGATAAAAATGTTCTTAAATTCATTATGGTAATAATTGCACATATCTGTTATCTGAAATGAAACACAGTAGTCTTTTATGAGGCTTTGTATTTCTGTGGTATCAGTTGTAACAACTGTTTCCAATAGAATTTTATTATTTCAGTATTTTCATTTTCTTAGTCTAGCTAAATTTTAACAATACAGTTTGCCTTTTGAAAAAAACACCCTGATTTTCATTGATCTTTTGTACTGTTTTACTAGTATCAATTTTATTTTTTTCTTAGTATTGCTGACACTTATCTTAGATTGTTCTCTTGTTAGTTCTTTGAGGAGTAATGTTAGGTTATTTTGAGACTTTTTTTCCTTGATGTTGGGGTTAATTGCTATACATTTTCCTCTTAAAATTGCTTTTGATAGATCTTATAAGTTTTATAGGTTGGTTTCCAATTTCACTTGTCTCAACATATTTTAATTTTCCTTTCATTTATCTTTTAACTCATTGATTGTCTAGGAATGTGTTAGTTAATTTCCACATATTTGTTAATCATCAAATTTTCTTTTTGTTATTGATTTCTAATTTTATACCACTGGTATCAGAAAAGATACCTATTATTTCAACCTTCTTTAATTTGTGAAGATTTGTTTAGTGACCTAATATATGATCTACCCTGAAGAATGTTCTGCGGGTTCTTGAAAAGAATATATATCTTGCTGCTGTCAGATGTGATGTTCTACACATCTGCTAAGTCCATGTGGTCTATAATGTTGTTCAATCCATTGGTCCTTTATTGATTTTCTGTCTGGATGAACTATTTAGTGTGGAAAGTAGGGCATGGAAATTCCCTAATATTATGGTGTTGCTCCCTATTTTTCTTTTCTTTCTTTTTTTTTTTTTTTTTTTTTTTTTTCTTTCTTTGAGACGGAGTTTCGCTTTTGTTACCCAGGCTGGAGTGAAATGGCATGATCTCGGCTCACCGCAACCTCCTCCTCCTGGGTTCAGGCAATTCTCCTGCCTCAGCCTCCAGAGTAGCTGGGATTGCAGGCACGCGCCACCATGCCCAGTTGATTTTTGTATTTTTAGTAGAGACGAGGTTTCACCTTGTTGACCAGGATGGTCGTGATCTCTTGACCTCGTGATCTACCCACCTCAGCCACCCAAAGAACTAGGATTATTGCTCCCAATTTTTCTTTTAAGCAATTGATATAATATACTACAACAGAATGAAGAATCAAAAGCATATTATCATCTCAATATCTGCAGGGAGAGCATTTGATAAACTTTAACATTTTTTTTGTTACAAGCAGTTTGACAGGCATGAGTGGGGAAAGAGAGGGCTCTCCCCTTCCTGCAGCAAGAATGTCAAGTGAGGCAATTATCACATTGCCTCTCTAAAAATGATAATTTGGCAGCCTGCACCAGGGAGAAAAATTCTAATGGTTTACAGCCATTAACATTAAAGTGTTAATTGTATGCAGGTGCCAGAGAGAAGCAAAAAGGGCTTACAATGAAATATCAGGGAAAAGAGCCTGACAGGCACATTAAAAGACAAGGTGGTGGAGAATGACCTTCTGAGGGCACAGCACAGGAAAAGGGCAGAAAGCCTCGAATGGGCACACATACAACTTTCTAAACACACTGCGCTGCTCGCTTCCCAAAGGTAGGGAGAGCACTGTGCATACAGGAAACCCCCTCAAGCCCCCACAAAGGGAAGAATCATGGGAAAAGGATGAAAAATTCCGTGGAGATAAACTGGCCTGTAAAGTCCTAGTATCAAAGTTAAACACTACACTGGTCCTTCAGTCACCCCCTTGGATCTCTTCCAAGTGTACTTTTCTTTCTCTCCTGTTCTACAGCCTTTTAAAGTAAACTTCCACTCCTGCTCTGTAACTGGACTCATTCTCCTTTTCTGCCTTATGCCTCCCAGTCTAATTCTTTCCTCTGAGAAGCCCCAAAATTGAGTTTGCTGCAGACTTGTATTGAATTGCCACCAGTAACTTGGATACTTTTCGCTGCTAACACTTTCCTGATAAAAACTGTTTAAAATTGTATTAGTGCATCCATTCTTATGCTGCTAATAAGGACATACCTAGGACTGGGTAATCTATAAAGGAAAGATGTTTAATTGACTCACAGTTCAGCATGGCTGGGGAGGCATCCAAAACAATCATGGTGGAAGGGGAAGCAAGCACATCCTTCTACACATGGCGGCAGCAAGGAGAAGGGCAGAGTGAAGTGGGAGGAAAGCCCCTACAAAACCTTCAGATCTAGTGAGAATTTACTGTCTAGAGAAGAGCCTGGGGGAAACCATCCCCTTAATTCACTTACCTCTCACTGGTCCCACCCACCACACATGAGGATTATGATAACTACTCTTCAAGATGAAATTTGGGTGGAGACACAGCCAAACCATAAACTATCTATATCATTAGATATAGATGATAATCATGTATATCATTAGACATAAATGATTGGTACCTTATAATAAAGACCATCTATAATAAATACACAGTTAAATGGTGAAAATATGAAAGCTTTTTCTCTATGATCAGAAAGAAGACAAGGATGCTCACTCTTATTACTTCAATATAAGGTAGTAGTGGATGTCCCAGCCAGAGCACTTAAGCAATACAAAGAAATAAAGGACATCCAAATAAGAATGGAAGAAGTAAAATTGTCTTTGTTGGTAGATGACATCATTTTATTACAGAAAACCCTAAAGGTTCCTTCCAAAAAAAAAAAAATTGTTTGGACTAATAAGCAAATTTAGTTAAGTAGCAGGCTACAAAATCAACATCAAAACTCAGTAGGGTTTTTACACATTAATGATAAACTATGCCCCCAAATTAAGAAAATAATACCATTACAATAGCATAAAAATATTTAGGAATGGAGGGTGGTTGGTTAAAGGGTACAAAATATTTCTTGCAGAGCATGACAGTTTAGGATGTATCAGTTCTGAAAATACATTATGTAGCCTAGTGACTATAGTTAATAACATTGTATTGTATAGTTAAAATTGCTTATAGATTAAAATTTATTTACCACAAAAATCCTAAGTATATGAAGTGATAGATGAGTTTAATTATTTAACAATGTATGCACATAGCAAAACATCATGTTGTATATAATAAATATATATAAATATTATTTGTCAATTATACCTTTAAAAAGCTTACTTTAAAAAAGCATAAAAAGGCTTTTTATAAATTACATATTTCTACTGTGCATTAATACTCTTAAAGCAGCCTAAAATGTCTGTAATTAGAATCCTCAAACCAAGATGGGGCACAGAAATGCTTATTTGAAAAATTACGCCCTCAATTTTTTCCTAATTCATATAAATGTTGAACTCTGAGATCCAAAAACACAATAAATATAATGCATAAGAAATATAAGAAAAATAAAAAAGTACAGTGTAATCAAATTGCTCACAATCAGTGATAAAGGAAAAAGTCTTTAATCAGAGGAAGAGGAGAGCTACATTCAGAAGAGAACATTTATAAGAGCAGATTTCTCATCATAAACAATACAAATAAGACAATAAAGCATCATCTTTAAATCCTAGAAAGAAAATTAAAAAACTGTCCACTGAAAATTATATACCCAAGAAAATATCTTGCAAAAGTGAAGATATAATTTCAAAAAACCTTTCCAAACATACAAAAGAAAAGATGAAAGTTGTCATCACCAGTGGACCTATAATAGAAAAAATTTTAAAGTCCTTCAAGCAGAATGAAAATTATCTGACACAAATGTAGTTGGAATAAAAGCACTATAAATAATAATTTTATGTAGTTATATTTTTTATTATTCAAATCTCTTTAAAATATTATTTAAATGAAGAAAAAGTGATTATTTTAGCATATATAAATAAAATGTATAAAATTAGTACACGGATCAGTAGTAGAGAACTGGAGTTATGTAATTATGAGACACATATGTGTATATATGTACATAAAATAAGTATGCTATTACTAGAAAGTAGACTAAAAACAAAGATATGCAAATACATTGTCAAGCAACAACTAAAATAATAAAACAATGGTCACAGCAGAAAAGCCAAAGGAACTTAAAGTTGACAAATAAAAATTAGAGAAGGCAGAAAAACCAAAAGAAAAAAACATAAACAGAAAACAATATTTTTATAAACCAACAATATCATTAATCAAAAGGAAAACAGATAACCCTCTTTGGATGCCTTGACAGATTGCTCATGGCATGTAACTTGATTGCAGCTGATCACTTGTTTCTGGCCAGGATGTTTAATATTGAAAAAGTCATAGATACATATGTTTAGGGTTAAAAAGTGACAGATGAATCTGCATCTAGTTATGTAGACAAGTTTTCACTGAATTTGTCTCTAGGTGGTGAAAAAAGTGTTGACTTGGAGTTGTATCAACCATCTAGTTATATAGACAAATTCTCTCTGAATTTGTCTCTAGAAAGTGAAAAGTGTTGACTTGCAATTGTATCAGATTTAGTAGTCCTATCCAAATAGTTTCAATGTGTCTTACATCTTCCTTTCCCACTATAGCACTACTACTTAGTTTTTTAGATCTATTCACTTGATCTTGTGAGCTACTTAATACGCTTCTCACAATAGTGACATATTCATCAGTGAGATCAATCATAGTAACCTAAAATCAAGTGACACACTACTTTGAATGTCTACATAAACCAGGTCATTGGTTTTCTTAGTTGCAAAGAGCAGAAACAAATTCTAATAATACTTAAGGAGTAAAATTTGATAGAGGTATTTGCCTTCTGGTAGTAGAAACAAATAACATGAACAAAAGCAAACTAATAACTAAATTAATAATAAATAATACAGTTATTTAAGTTAGTAATAACAATGAACAAATATATGAGTAATCAAAAAGAAAATGACTAGGAATGTTTCAGATGATAACTTCTTTAGCTTGGGTGGTCAAGGATATAAGTACTAAATGTTAAATTGAGGCTGTAACTATTGAACAGAACTTTGAAGAAATGAAAGGTACAGACATTTTCTCTTGGCTAGAGAATAATCTGTCAAAGACTTCATATATTTAAAAAGTAGTGGATATATGATTGTAAATAAGCATTTCCCCAGTTATAAAATGCAGTCACATTTTCTTTTGTTTCTGTGTCTGATAAGTTTATAAAATAAATATTCTTAGTTCCAAATTATGTACCAGATCATTTGTAGTATTACACCAGGCATGTATTAAAATGTTGAAACCCCTCTAGCTGCTCCAGCATTAGGAATTAACATTTTGTTATCTTAATCTTTGTCATTTTCATGACTGAAAATTTTTATTTTCATGAGTGTAAATTTTTATTTTCACGTATTTAAAGCTATTTGCATATTTTATTGTAGAATCTCCTTTTTCTTTGACACAGTGCCCTTTTAAATGTAAATTCTATTTTACTGATGAGTTTGTTTTATATGTACACATTAACCCCTTTGAAACTCCCCTTTTATACCCCAGTATATTTCAGTTTTGCAGCAGGGCTTCCCAGTGGTTTGAGGTTTGGGTCTACCTTAACACAACCGTAATTCTATTTTAAGTTACTCTGTGTTGTTTCTTGCTTTTCTGCCTTACTACAAATTTTAACTCTAAGGTTCCTTCCTGTGATTCTATTCCAAGAGATTCCTGTTTTGGAGACATTAATCAAGTCAGCTATGGTTACTGGACAGAATCAGGTGATGCTGTGTGTGAGGAGTGGTCTGTGTAGAGCCCCTTTCTGCTGGTCGCAGCATTGGTCTAGCATTAAACTATGGAGATTTACTCAATATTGTATCATCACATCTACTTTTCAACATGCACTTGGATAATTAACTGTATTTATTATATTGCTAAGCTTATATATAAACTCTTCTCTGAGTCCCAGTCACAAAGTTGAATTTATAGAAAACATTCTTGGGACTAGAAGTATAAATTTGAGCCTGCATGGTTTCCTTGGAGTATGGTGAGTCACATTGCTTTTCAATATTTATTCCTTAGTTAACCTATAGACAGAATTATTTTTCTTTACTGGACTATCATTCAATAACATTCAGTAACATATCTGATGTATTGTTAGCCCACATGCTTGTGAAATAGTGTTGTACACTATCTAAACATTGATATATTGTATAAAGCCAAAGTTGCCATATAAAAATAATCTAATATTATTTACCAGCCATCTATGGTGTTATATTTTAATTTGACAGACTATTGGCCTAATTTTAAGAAGACCTTATCATGATTGATACAAATTTATTCTTACATTTATTAATTTGTGCATACATTTTTTACAAAAAGAAATGATAACATTAAGAAAATAATAAGGAAAAGTAAGCCATTATAATCTGGCAATATTTTAGCACCGATTTTTTAAATGTATAACATAAAAAATGCTGTTGAAATCAACATATATTCAGCCTTACAAAAAAGGAGATATGAGTAATCACAAAATTATTGATTGCCATATTTTTTCTTCATATTTTTTTGTTCTTCGTCTATTGTTTCCAAAGCATGATGAGACAAAATATAGTGTTATCCATATAGACAAACAGTTTGTTTATGGTTCAGTTTTTCTCTGGATATATCTTTCTCAGATCTTAAATTTTCTGTCTTCATGAGTGTTTTTCTTCAGCCTTTATTTTTTTCTTGTATAGCTTCCTCCTTCGTATATTTGGTTCAAGTAAAATCACTACAAATCTCTATTATTTTCTATCATAATATGAAATTAATTTAGTTCTTAGCACTCCTTTTATGCTGTCGTCTTTATTTACTTGCCTATTTGCCTATTTATTTTCTCCTTATTGGAAATAGCTCAGTAAAATCACAAGCTATGTCACTTACATTTGCAGTAATATATAGTAACTGAGCCAAAGTTTTTTCTCAAATACATGTATTACAAGCATTTTCTGTCACCCCATAAGTTGTGATTTTCCTCTTACAATGGTGTGTTTAGTGAACATAAATTCTTAGTTTTGATGAAGTCCAGTTAATCTTTTCCTTTATAGCTAGAATTTTTTTGATGCACTTCTAATACATTGTCCTTACCTCAAATTATGATAACATCGTTTCATATTTTCCTCTAGAAAATTAATATCCTTACAGTACATGTTTAAGCCTATAATCCATCTTAGTTTAAGTTCTGTTTTGGTATGTCATAGAGGCCAAAATTTGTATTCATTATCTGTTTTCATAAAAATTCTGGCCAAGAAGACATCTTAAAATTCAGTGCTTAGAACCATTTAGCATTTATTTAGTTCATGAACCTAGGGGTCAACTGGATAGTTTATCTGGTTTTTAGTGATCTCATTCATATATGTGTAGTTGGCTGGATATCCTTTAATCTAAGAGAGCTGTTTTCTGGGGCAACTGAAATGATTTAAATCTACTTAATGCATTTTTCTTTTGTTAGCATATAGTCTAAGAATAATTTAATGGCAATAGCTCAAATGCAAGAGTGGTTGCTGGCCTACACACATACATGATTTTTAAGGCAACTTGCATCACTTTTGTTAACTTGCCATTGATCAAATAAAGACAGATCGCTAATTCACAGTAGGAAAGCACTATAAAGTTGCAAATAAAGTCATGGATAGCAAAAGGGAGATATAGTAATTACCAATTTGTATAAGTACCTCCTAAGTTGGCTTTAAAATAAGTATTTAACATATAAAACATCTAAAAACTGAGAAAGTAACATATTCATAATAGTATTTAGATATTTTAACATTTCCATTAAATAATTGATAGATGACATAGATAAAAATAACTGAGTTTATGGAAGATTTAAATAAAACTAAAAATATGACCTCTTAAATATCTAGTAATGATTGTTTTTAAAATGTTCTATATGTTTAGACTAATTTTTAAGAGAAAATATAGATCTGAAAAATGTTATTAAGTGCTTTTAAGTATATTTTTATGCATATCACTTTATCAATATTTAAATATTTTATATGACAAATGATTGTTGCTTAGTTAATACGTTCCATTTCAGACTATTATTTTTATGTGCAAATATTGAAGCACATTAAATAAACTTCCATTTCATGCTGAAGTATAATGACTTTCAAAAAAGGGACATTCTGCTGAAAACATTTAAACTGTGTTTTAGCAAGCTAAGAAACTAGTTTGGTTTCATTATTTTTAGATTATGTTTACTGGTTTTTATTTTGAATAACTTCAATATACCAACTCCTGGAAGGAGTACATCATTCTTTTCAATGGTAGAGAAAATTAAAGGGCAAAATTAGAATCTTGGAACAACAGTTTTCACATATTATTGTATGATATTTCATAATTGAATTACAATTATCATTAAAATAGATAATGATCTTGAAGCTGCACATTGAGGAAAGCCATTACCAGAAACTTTCAATACTGCTTTCAATTTTGATTTCCCTGAAAAGAATTTACACAATGAAAAATTTGTGGTTCTGGAATCAATTTATTTCATCGAAACAAAATTTTAATAATTTTACAGTATTGTTAGAACTATTGATGAAAGATTGAAAACAGAATTTGAAAATAACTTCCTTTAGTTTAAATAAAAGTGTAAAATGAATATTTTGATATAGCTGAAATTGCTTAAAATCGCAGTCATTTTCCATCCAGCAATTAATTCGTTGAGAGTTGTTTCTCCATGACCAATGTATTTAAACACAACAAAACAGATATGCCTTAGATATGGCCAGTAGTAGTGACTGACAACTGTAATCCCAGCACTTTGGGTGGCCAAGGAGGGCAGATCTCTTGAGTTAAGGAGTTAGAGACCAGCCTAGCCAACGTGGCGTAACCCATCCCTACTAAAATTTAAAAAAAATTATCTGGGTATTGTGGTACATGCCTGTAATTCAAGCTACTCAGGAGGCTGAGGCACAAGAGCCTCTGGAACCTGAGATGCCAAGGTTACAGCGAGCCAAATTTGCATCTGTGCATTCCAGCCTGGGTGACAGACTGAGATTCTATCTCAAAACAACAACAACAAACTTTAGGATGCAATAATGGTATTGGTAGCAACCTGGATGGAATTGGAGACTATTACTTTAAGCGAAGTAACCCAGGAATGGAAAACAAAACATTGTATTCTCTCACTCATAAGTGGGAGCTAAGCTTTGATGGTTCAAAAACATAAGAATTACACAACTGACTTTTGGAACTTGAGGGAAAGATTGGGACCAGAGTGAGGGATAAAAGGCCACAGATTGGGTACAGTGTACACTACCAAGGCGATGAATACACCAAAATTTCAGAAATCAACGCTAAAGAACTGACTGGCCAGGCACGGTTGCTGTAATACAAGCACTTTGGGATACCAAAGCGGGTGAATCATGGGGTCAGGAGTTTGAGACCAGCCTGGCCAGCATGGTGAAACCCTGCTTCTACTAAAAATACAAAAACTTAGCAGGGCATGGTGGCGAGTGCTTGTAGTCCCAGCTACTTGGGAGGTTGAGGCAAGAGAATTCCTTGAACCCAGTAGGCAGAGGTTGCAGCGAGCCGAGATTGCGCCACTGCACTCCAGGCTGTGCAACAAAGCAAGACTCCATCTCAAAAAACAAAACAAAACAAAACAAAAAACTTATTTATGTAACCTAATAGCACCTGTTCCCCCAAAACCTATTGAAATTTTATTAAAAAGTCTACATTCCACAAATATTACTTAAAATTTTGTAAAATTATCACTCTCCTCAGTTAATGACTCCAGGAATTTTTATAATCCCTTAAATCACTTTATAATTTGTGTAAAATAATTTTGATAAAAATATTTAAATGATGTTAGTGCATGTAATTTTTAGTAATTCAAACAAAATTCTCTGTTTTAATAAGAATTGAAAAACATATTCCTATTATATCCAGTAAACAAAATAGTATAAAACAAATTTTTTTCCAAATGATATAATTGGCTTCATTGACCTTAAATTCTGTTCATTGATTTTAAACTCTATAAACCAGAGTATATGGACACTGTTAAAATGCTACAGCTTGCAATTTGATTTTATTTAAAAAAAAATGCTTTCAACACTTTTTTTCTCGTAAATCAAAAACTATGCTCTGAGGCACATTTATAACTTAGGTTCAGCCTACACAGCTGAGCAAACATTTTATCTAATGAATTTAATTAAGAGTTCAAATCTGCATTAGAGATGAACTAAATGGAAAATGTAACCCTTCAAAAAATAGGATTAGAGGACTCCTTTTCTGCATATCTTCTTCATAATGCTTTCTCCACAGAGAGTTTCCTGGGCGAGATGCCTTCTGGCTTACGGGTCAATCCAAATGTGCCCTATGTTTATTCTTCAGTTGAACCTCTTAATACAATGAGAGGTTCTTTAAAAAGAATACTAATTCAGAATTCAGAAACCTATACAGGCTTCTTACTTATGGGGCAGATAGGAGGTAGAAGGTCTAAAATTTAACCTCCTTTGACTACAATTCATATCCTCAAATGTTAGATTGGAATACAACCTGCCAATCACACTGCATTTATTGATCTAGTAAATAAAGACACAAATTTAGAGGTATTTTTCTTTTGCTTTATTGTTGTTTTATTGTTATATGTAGGTTTTAATAAATGTGTTGTTTTAGAATTTTAAATATAGCACATAATTATTGCAAATATAATACAGTTTCCATATATGACACACACAGTGTCCTTTATTATTAACACTTTAATACTCTTCACAATTAATGGATACATGTTAGTGTGCCAATATTAACTAAAGTCCATGCTTTATCACAGTTCCTAAAATTTTTTTTTAAATTGTTTTTGTTCTAGAATCCCATCCAGGTTATATATTGCATTTAGTGGTCCTGTCTCCTTGAGTTCCTTCTAGATGTGACAGTTTCTCAGACTATCCTTTTTTCGATGACATTGATGGTTTTTTTTTTTTTTATGGCAGGTATTTTGTAGACAAAACACTCTATTGATAGTTGTTTGATATTTTTCATATGATCAAATTGGGCTAGCACATTTTTAGAAATAGACCATAGAGGTAAATTGATATTCTAGTCACATAATATCCCATCACTGGTGATTACTAATACTATTTATCACTTACAACGTGATCATCTAACCTGAGTTAATGTTTTTCAGGTCTCTCTACCATAAAGTAACTCTTTCTTGTTCTTCCTTTCTTTTAAACTTTAGTTTTACAGATACTACTCATTTCCACATTTTGTAGGTCAGCACCTTATTCCCTTACTCTCTTCTTGGAGGTTCTTTGATATAAGTATAATAAATGTTTTGCAACATTCTGCATTCCATTTTAGCATCACAAACTGCATATATATATATAATATATGTAAAGTATATGTGTGTGTGTGTGTATATATATACACACACATACATACATATGTGCTTTAGGTTCTGGGGTCCATGTGCAGATCATGCAGGATTGTTGCATAGGTACACACATGGCAATGTGGTTTGCTGCCTCCATTTCTCCATCACCTACATCTGGCATTTCATCCCATGTTATCCCTCCCCGACCTCCCCTCCAGCACTGTTCCTCCCTGGACCCCGCACAACAGACCTCAGTGTGTGATGCTTCCCTCCCTGTGTCCATGTGTTCTCATTGTTCAACACCTGCCTATGAGTGAGAACATGCAGTGTTTGATTTTCTGTTCTTGTGTCAGTTTGCTGAGAATTATAGTTTCTACCACATTTTCCTTGTATAGTCTATCATCAGTGGGTATTCGGGTTGGCTCCAGGTCTTTGTTTTTCTAAACAGTGCCGCTATGAACATATGTGTGCATATGTCTTTATAACAGAATGATTTATAATCCTTTGGGTATATACCTAGTAATGGGATTGCTGGTTTCTATTTCTAGGTCCTTGAGGAATCGTCACACTGTCTTCCACAATGGTTGAACTAGTTTACACTCCCACCAACAGTGTAAAAGTGTTCCTATTTCTTCACATCCTCTCCAGCATCTGTTATTTCCAGATTTTTTGATAATCACCATTTTAACTGGTGCGAGGTGGTGGTATCTCAATGTGGTTTTGATTTGCATTAATCAGTGATGATGAGCATTTTTTCATGTGTTTTTTTGGCCTCATAAATGTCTTTTTTGAAAAGTGTCTCTTCATATCCTTCACCCATTTTTGGATGGATTTGTTTGTTTGTTTTTTTCTTATAAATCTGTTTTATTTCTTTGTAGATTCTGGATATTAGCCCTTTGTCAGATGGGTAGATTGCAAAAATTTTTCTCTTTCTGTTAGTTGCTGGTTCACTCTAATGATTGTTTCTTTTGCTGTACAGAAGCTCTGGAGTTTAATTAGGTCCCATTTGTCTATTTTGGCTTTTGTAGCCAATGCTTTTGGTGTTTTAGTCATGAAGTCCTTGCCTATGGCTATGTCCTGTATGGTTTTGCCTAGGTTTTCTTCTATCATTTTTATGGTGTTAAGTCTTATGTTTAAGTCTTGAATCCCTCTGGAGTTGATTTTAGTGTGAGGTGTCTGGAAGAGGTCCAGTTTCTGCTTTCTGCACACTGCTAGCCAGTTTTCCCAACACCACTTATTAAACAGGGAATCTTTCCCCATTGCTTGTTTTTGTCAGGTTTGTCAAAGATCAGGTGGTTGTAGATATGTGGAGTTGCCTCCAAGGCCTCTGTTGTGTTTCATTGGTCTGTATCTCTGTTTTAGTACCAATACCATGCAGTTTTGATTATGGTAGCCTTGTAGTGTAGTTTGAAATCAGGTAACCTGATGCCTCCTGCTTTGTTTTTTTTTTTTTTTTTTTTTTTTTTTTTTTTTTTTTTTTTTTGCTTAGGATTGTCTTGGCTATGTGGTCTCTCTTTTGGTTCCATATGAAGTGTAAGGTGTTTTTTTCCAGTTCCATGAAGAGGGTCATTGGTAGCTTGATGGGGATAGTGTCAAATCTATTTTTTTTTAAATTGTTTTATGTTACATTTTGCTATCTGTACTGAACATGCCATGCATTTTGACAAACACTTAATGTTTTCTATTCATTATTTCAGTAAAAAATAGCTTTACTGCTCTGAAAAATCTCCTGTGCTTTAAATATTCAGAGTTTCCACAGACCTCTGAACTCTTCGCTGATCTTTTTACTGTCTCTATAGTTTCATCTTTTCCAGAATGTCATATAATTGGCATCATAGAGAGAGAAATGTTTCAGACTAGCTTCTTTTACTTTGCATTATGTGTTGAGATTCTTTCATGCCTTTTTACAGCTTGATAACTCATTTATTTTTATCACTGAGCAACAGTCCATGGGTATACTATAGTTTGTGTGCATTCACCTATTGAGAGATGTCATGCTTGTTTCCAGTTTTTACTTTATGAATAAAACTCATATATATATATATATATATATATATATATATATATATATATATATATCCAGGATTTGGTGTATGTATTAGTTTTGAAACAACTAAGAAGTGTAATTGGTGAATGGCAAAGTAAGACTTTATCATTTGTATAAGATTATGAAACTGGCAAACTGTCTTATAAAACATCTGCAACATTTTGCATTTCCATCATTAATAAATGAGAATTCCTTCTTCCAACACCTGGCCAGCAGTTTACATTGTCCTTTTAGCATTTATTTAGTGCTATGTCATTTCTGTTTTAATTCTAAACTTTCTAATGACAAATAATGTACTGCATCTCTCCCTATGTTTATCTGCCATCTGTATAATGTCTTTTTTGAGATGCTGATTCAAACCTTTTACGTTTTAAGGGTTCAGTGAATATTTTGGATATAAGTCTTTTGCCATATATCTGATTTGAAAATATTTTCTGCCACTCTGTTGTTTGCTATTCCATTTTCCCAAGAGTATCTTTCATAGAGCAGAAATCTTTAGTTTAAGTATTGTCCAACTTATCTTTTTCCCTATGGATTGTGCTATTCTTATACTTAAAATGTCATCAGTAAATACAAGGCCATATAATTTTTATTGTATGTTTTCTTTAAGACATTTTATTTTAGTTTTGAATTTAACATTTATGTATATGAAACATTCAGAGTTAATTACTATATGGTTTAAAGTCTGCTTCTGTGTTCTTTCTTGGTATTTTATTTCATTTTGTGTTTTTGTATATGGACATCCAAATAGTCTAGCACTATTTGTTAGAAATGAAACACTTCATGTGTCTAATCTTTCACCCATATCATACTGCCTTTACTAACATAGGCTTATAATAATGGTGGTTTTTTGAAAGGTAGTTTGTGTCTTCCAAATTTCTTTTTCTTCAGTATTGCATTGGATACTTTTGGTCTTTTCCTTTCCATTAACATTTTAGAGTCAGTTTCTTAATTCATAGAAAATAACTTATTGGATTTTTATTAAAATATCACTAAATCTGTATATCAAAATTGATGTCTTAAAGTATTTAATTTTCTAATGAACATAGTCTATTCATTTATTTGGATATTATTTGTTATTATCATTTTTATATTTTTCACATTCCCACATAGAGATAATGTACAAAATTTCAGGACTATTTATATCTAAGTATGTATTAGGAGAAGTATCATTATAAATGGTGTTGTCTAAAATTTCAAATTTCTTTCACACATTGCTATTAAAAGCAATTGACTTGAATTTAACTTTACATCATTTGATCTTGCTACATCCACTTATTAGTTCCAGGTGATTATTATTATTATTATTATTACTCATAAAGTTTGGGGAATTCTTAATGTAGATAATCATTTTGAACAGTTTTAAAAACCATACATGATAACAATAGATGCATAAATAGCATTTGATAAAATTCAACATCTCATGATAAAAAACTCTCACCAAACTAGGCATTGAAGAAACATTCCTCAAAATAGCAAGAAACATCTATGAAAAACCCACAGTTAATGTCATACTGAATGGGGAAACTTTGACAGGATTCTTCCTAAGAACTGGAACAAGACAAATATGCCCACATTCACCAGTCCTGTTCAACATGGTACTTGGAAGTCCTAGCCAGAGCAATCAGGCAAGAGAAATAAATCAAAGCCACCCAAATTGGAAAAGAGGAAGTCAAATTTTCTCTGTTCATTGATGATATAATCTTATATTTAGAAAAACCTAGACTCCTTCAAAAGATTCCAAGACTTGATAAATGACTTCAGTAAAGTTTTAAGATACAGTTCAAAAATTAGTAGAATGTCTATACAACAATAATGTTAAAGCTGAGAAGCAAATTCAGAACTCAATGCCATTTACGATAGCTGTAAATATAATCAGGAATACATTTCACCAAAGAGGTGAAATATCTCTACAAGAACTACAGAATATTGATGAAGGAAATTGTAGATGATACAAACAAATGGGAACATGTCTCATACTCACAGATTTAAAGGAACAATATTGTGAAAATGCTCATACTGTCCAAAGCAATTTATAGGTTCAATGAAATTCCTATCAAATCACAAACTTAATTTACCAAAATTACAAAAAAAAATTCTGAAATTTATATGGAACCAAAAAAAGGCTTGAAAAGACAAAGTAATCCTAAGGAAAAATACCAAATTTAGGGGCATCACATCACTAACTGTATATTAGTAGGCCATAGTAACCCAAACAGCATGATACTGATATAAAAATAGACACAAGGATCAATGGAATGAAATGAAATAAAGGAAACTAGAAATAAAGGAACTTATCTAAAATCAGGCTATCTTAGAAAAAGTGGACAAAAATATGCAATGGAGAAAGGTCATCTTATTCAATAAATGGTAATAGGAAAATTGGATAGTCATATGTAGAAGAATAAAACTGGACCCCTATCTCTCACCATATACAAAAATTGACTTGAGATGGATTAAGTACTTAAATAAAAGTAAGATCTGAAACCATGAAAATACTAGACAAAACAGAAAAAACTCTTCTGGACATTGGCCTAAGAAAATTATTTATGATGAATACTTCAAATGCAAATGCAAAAAAACCCCAGAAAAATTGATAAATAGAACTTAATTAAAGTAAAAAGCTTCTGCACAGCAAAAATATAATAATAATTATAATAATTATAATTATAATTATAATAAACAGAGTCAACCAAAAAACCTTACAGAACAGGAAAAACTATTTGCAAACTATGCATCGGAGAAAGGGCTGATATCCAAAATCTACGGAGAACATAAACAGCTCAACAAAGTTAAAGCAACAACAACAATAACAACAACAAAAAATAACCCATTAAATAGTCGGTAAAGAGCAGGAAAAGACATTTCTCAAATTGTCTCAAATACAAAAGAAATATATGAGACAATTCTAATCATCAGAGAAATCAAATTAAAACCACAATGAGATACCATCCAGAATGTCATACCAGCCAAAATGGCTATTTTGAAAAGTAAAAAAATAACAGATATTAGTGAGAATGCAGAGAAAAAGAAATGTTTATCCAATGTGAGTGGGGATGTAAATTAGTACGTTACTTAAAACAGTATGGCAATTTTTTTTTAAATATTTTTCGTTATTTAAGTTCTGGGGTACATGTGCAGATCTTGCAGGTTTGTTACCTAGGTATAAACATGCCCATTGTGGTGTGCTGCATCTATCACCCCGTCGTCTACATGAGGTATTTCTCCTAACGCTATTCCTCACTTCCTTTTATCCCTTCCCTAGCTGCCCACCAATCCTTCTATCCCTCCCTATATCTCATTGTTGAACAATGTGTTCTCATTGTTCAACTCCCAAGTATAAGTGAGAACATGCAGTGTTCGGTTTTTTGTTCTTGTGTCAGTTTGCTGAGAATGATGGTTTCCAGATTCATCTATGTCCCTGCAAACGACATAAACCCATCCTTTTTTATGGCTGCATAGTATTCCATGGTGTGTATGTGCCACATTTTCTTTATCCAGTCTGTCATTGATGGGCATTTTGGTTGGTTGCAAGTCTTTGCTATTGTTAAAGTGCTGCAATAAACATACATGTACATGTGTCTTTATAGTAGAATGATTTATAATCCTTTAGCTATATACCCAGTAATGGGATTGCTGGGTCAAATGGTATTTCTATTTCTAAATCCTTGAGGAATTGCCACATTGTCTTCCTTAATATTTATTACACTCCCACCAGTAGTGTAAAAGCATTCCTATTTCTCCACATCATTTCCAGCATCTGTTGTCTCCTTATTTTTTAATGATCACCATTTGAACTGGTGTGAGATGATATCTCAATGTGGTTTTGATTTACATTTCTCTAATGACCCGTGATGATGAGCTTTTTTTCATAGATTTGTTAGCTGCATAAATGTCTTCTATTGAGAAGTGTCTGTTCATGTTCTTCACCCACTTTTTGATGAGATTGAAAGTAGAACTTCCAGTCAAATTTCATTTTCATTTAACTCAAAATATTTTTCTATTCTTTTTGAGATGTATTTTTTGTTCTGTGTGTTACTTACAAGTGTGCTCACACCATGACTCAGTTACCTCCCACTTAGTCCCTCCCTTGACATGTGGGAATTATGGGAGCTACAATTTAAGATGAGATTTGGGTGGGGACACAGATAAACTGTGTCATATATCATACAAGAAAAATCTGTGGTCAGTTAATTCTCTTAGTTTGGGTTCATTAAATGATAATTTCACTGGTTATAAAATGTTCAGTTGGCTTCTTTTTTCTTTCAGTACTTTAAATATATGACTCACTCTCTTCTTACCATTTTAGTTTCTGATTAGAAGGCTGATGACTATTATTTTTCATGTCCTTCTGCAGGTAAAGTAACCTTACACCCTGGCAGTTTTGAATACTTTTTTCTTTGTTGCTGGTATTCTGTATGATATGATAATCATATGCTATGTAGATGCTAGTCCTTGTTTTAATTGTCTTGGATATTTTCTTTCTTAGATTTGTGGTTTGGTCCCCATCTTTAATTTTGGAAACTATTCAGTCATTATTAACTTCAAAATACTTCAGGTATTATGCATACAATTACATTTTTGTAATTGTATCACAGTCTTGTATGCTTCGCTTTTTCATGATTTTTCTCTTTGAATTGCCCTTTGGAGAGAGTTCCTATTAACCCAATTTCAAGCTCACTGATAGGTTTTTTTTTTTTTTTTTTTTTTTTTTTTTTTTTTTTGGACATTTTGTGTCTACTCTTTATCATATCAAAGGCATTTCTGTTGTAATTTTTTACTAACATTTTCTTTTCATTCTTACTCAAAGTACCATCTCTCTATTGAGATTACTGACTTGTTCTTATATGTTACATGGTTTTTCTATTACAGCTATTATATTAACATATAAAGAAAGTTATTTTAAATTACTTGTGTGGTAATTCTAACATCTGAGTCATATCTATGTCTGATTGTGATGCTTGGTTGTCTCTTTGCATTGTAGTGTGTTTTCTTTTTGTTTGTATTTAGTTTTGTTTTGCATTTAGCATACCTTATCATTTTTGGCAGAAATCCAGGCATACTGCCTAGGGTTATAGTAACGGAAAAAATAAGACTTTAGTATGAAACCTATTCTTATTAATCTGGTTAGTAGTTTGGCTATGTTAAGTGTTTGCTTTAGCTACATTTAGTTTTTTTTTTTGCTGTTCTTGCCACAGGCTTTATATTTCTCTACTGTCTTCTTTCTGTCTCTCATTTTGACTGGGTTTTTATAAGCATTCTTCTACATAAGATTCTGTGCCTTTCAGATCTTTCAGTTATCCACAGTGTTTTACTCAAATTCTTTAGGTGTGGTTGTATGCTCTGGGGAAAGTGGCAGATTCTATAATCCTCCCATTAAATCTCAGTCTTTTAGTAAACCTATCTTTCTTGCCTATTAACTTCACAAGTGTTTCTTCTTGCATAGTACCCTCTCCACTCAGGTGATATAGGAAGGCCAGAGGGTGCGAGAATGGGTGGGATCATTGGTTCCCACAACTGTGGACACAGTTCTGGAGAAGTTTTTCTCCTAGAGGGTAAGCCTTTGTTTTAAAGAGACCAATCCTGTTTCTCAATGATTATTCTCCTTTTCCACCTCACAGAAATATGAGATCTTTCTTGCCATTGTTCTCACCGCAAGAACCAGGTGAGATTTCTGGAGGCAAAGGTCATGAAAGTGTGAATGTCAACCTAAGGCTGCAGTTTCCAGGGAATTCTAGAAATTTCTCCCTTTTATGCTGGTTAATACTCAACAATTTGTTAAAATTAATCTTTAAGTGCTCATACCATTTTATGGTTTTAGAGGCTTTTGGTCCATGAAGGCAGGTCTCAGCTGTGAATCTGGATTCACCTTTCTGGCCTGACTCTGTGTGGATGGTTGCCCAGCAAAATCAGACTCATGAAAAGTAATTGATTTTTAGTCCATTCAGTGTCTTCTTTTTATAAGGACAACTTGAAATGACTACTTCTAAGTTCTTTGTATGTCAGAGATGAAAGCAGAAGCCTGTATATTTCTATAATTCATTTAATCTATTGATATTGGGGCTGCTCATGAGTGAGAGAGGACCAAAGTGACACCTCTGGAGGAAACCTTTTATAAATTATACAATACTATTGTGAGTGATGTTGAATACCAGGCGGCAGAAGCTGCAGTGAACCGACATTGTGCCATTGCACTCCAGCCTGGGTGACAGAGTGCTGTGTCCCCCCCCAAAAAAAAATTGAGTGCATATTCAGTTATGTATTTTTATTTGTATGCTTTGATGGGAAGAACACTAATAAACTGATATGCAAAAATAACAGGCAGGATTCAGCATTCTCTTCTAATTAAATTATATTCAAAATGTGAGAAAAATTCTTTTTAAATTGAGATATTGGATTCCATGAAACTTGTGGGTAATAACTTTCTTTTATCTTTCTACTTAAAATAAGTGTAAAATTAAGAAGAAATTTTATTTTGTTGTCAGGCAAAGTGTATCTATGTATGGAAAGTGGGCTTCTAGTACAGCTAACAATCAAAGAAGAAATAGAGCAAAGCTAATTCTGTCTGGGTTTGCTTCAGCTTCTAATTCCCTGTATCCTCTCAGGCTTCTGGATCTTCAACTTGTCAATGTGCTTTTATAGCCATCAGACTTCAGTATTAGGATGGGAAATAATTTTAGTGTTGTTTCTGATTTTTAACATATTATTAAAGGTAAGTGTGGGGACAGAAGGGAATCTACTCATTAGTACATATACATCTCTTCTAGTTAATATGTTAGTGTTGAGGCTTACTTATGCCCTCCTCTGAAAACACACTCTGAGCCACACAGGAGAAGCTGTGGATTGAGGAAATTATGTGAGAGCTTGATGCTCCAACTGCCTCACTGGTAACTCCCCTATGGAGAATAACTGTGTGTTTGGGTGAAGAGACAGTGGGAACTGCCCAATATGGACCTTCTCTGAACCAGAACTGGGAAGATGGGATATGTCTTGTTTACTGACTACCAAATGTATTAGGAATAATACTTCTGCCAAAGGAAACTGGATGAAATTAGGGCTAACATCTGACTGCCTAGCTCACTGAAACAACTGTCCCGGAACACAGAGCTCTACAGGAGATGAGAACTCCACTGCTGATCAGCCCACTAGGGCCCTCATTAGACATTGGGAGCTGGGGCTGGGTGTAGTGGCTCATACTTGTAATCCCAGTACTTTGGGAGGTCGAGGCAGGCAGATCACAAGGTCAAGAGATCAAGACCATCCTGGTCAACACGGTGAAAACCAGTTTCTACTAAAAATACAAAAATTAGCTGGGAGTGGTGGCATGTGCCTATACTTTCAGCTACTAGGGAGGCTGAGGCAGAAGAATCACTTGAACCTGGGAGACAGAGGTTTCAGTGAACCAAGATCGCACCAGCACTGCAGTCTTGCAGCAGAGTAAGACTCATCTCAAAAAAAAAAAAAAAAAAAAAACAAAGAAAGAAAGAAAGAAATTGGGAGCTGGGGGTAGAAGAGTGCAGTAAGGCGCTGTGGCAAATGGAATCTGCCAGTGTTTGTCGGCCTCACACACCCAGAAGAGCTCTCCATTTATGATGTTGGAGTACATGGACATGGACTGCCACTTGGCTGCTGAATCTAATGCAAAGGTGCTTCTTCAAGGAAAAGCAGTGAGTGGATGGGAACAGCCTCAAGCTGTCCTATTGAGCTGTGTAGATTTTTATTAAATTTCATCAATTTTGTCAATTGTTGTAAGCTGCTGAAAGAAACTTCAGAGGTTTTTAATGACTGTATTTGCAAATTTATAACAGCTTAGTAGACGCAATATCAAGAAGTTTCCTCAAGTTCCTCACACTAATATTCTGGAAGTCTCATCTCTCTGTAGGAGTTTTTTGTCAATTAACTTAAAAACAGGTTGTATCTAATCAAATTAACCTGCATACACACAAAATTAAAAGAACTATAGACACAATACTCAAGCAACTATCTTTGGAAAAAGTATCTGTGAGATGTAAGAGCCCTACTTTTATCCCAATGTTTGTATATCCTGAAGGAGAGAGTGGCTAATTTACACAACTTTGGTACAGAATTTAGAATGCATTTAGAGCACTAAAATTTCTAAAAACCAGGTCATGCTTTCTGAAATGTGAGATCTCTGGCACATCAACAGTTCCCATAGTGATGGATGCATCTAAATTGCATAGATTTGGAGACTTAAGTCGCAAATAATGCCTAAGATTCTGGTACTATCCCAATTTTAATATGCATAGCAAATGCCTACTGTAATTATCAGTGGGTAAATTACATATTTCTTCCAACAAAAAAATGAGCTTAAAGACAAGAAAATCGACAAAAATACACTGATAAAAGAAAAAGGAGAAGGAACAAAGGCAATAATAATGAAAAATAACATCAGAATGTTTACTAGTTCCCTCGAGCAAGAGTTAACAGATAATTGTGAACTGATCTCATTAAACAGCAGACATCCAGTTTGCTTTTAGGTGAAGAATCATTTCATTTATAATGGGTAGAACCTAGCTATTAATTTTGACCAAGGTTATTGTGAAAACTGGAATAAACAATAAGAAGCAACTATAGCAAAACCGTAATGTGGGGATGTCCATGAAACTGTACAGGAGTGTTTGTGTCTCTGTGTGTGTAATAATTACAAAAGTGTTTTTTTAAGGAATGAAACACAACTGCAACTATAGTAGGAGGAAAATTAAATAAAATGTTTAAAACTTCAGTAAAATAAAATCGAATTCATTGGCAAAAAATATATTAAAAGGCGAAGAAAATTATAACAGATGTTATAACGATACAGATAAAAGAAGCTGTGTGGAGCCAAAAATGTCATGAGAGGCTACACTGAAGAAAAATTTTAACTCTGAGGGGGGGAATATGCTACATTTAGGAAGCAAAAAGTTGAATTACATCATAGTTGAATTACAATGAATCTGTAATGCATTTACAGATAGATATGAGAAATCTAGGTGCAAGAAGTTGAGAGAGCTTGTAAGATATTTTTTCAGCCCACAAAAATTCAAAGCCAATATGTAACTTAAAAAAAAATGTTTCAATAGCTTTTAGGGTACAAGTTGTTCT
Organism: Saimiri boliviensis; assembly: GCF_048565385.1. Lineage (NCBI taxonomy): Eukaryota > Metazoa > Chordata > Mammalia > Primates > Cebidae > Saimiri > Saimiri boliviensis. The sequence continues at coordinate 196,140,620 of NC_133450.1, read as the reverse complement.
TTGGAAGAATTACGTAGTGATAAATGTTGAGATTTTGGTGCACCCTCCACTGGAGGAGTATACATTGTATTTAATGTGTCATTTGTTTTTATCCCGAGCCCTCCTCCCACCCTCCCCCATCTAATTCTCTAAATTCCATATATCACACTGTATGCCTGTCTGTACTCATAGCTTAGCTCTCACTTATTGGTGAGAACATTCAGTTTTTGGTTTTCTAGTCTTGTGTTACTTCACTTAGAATAATGGTCTCCAGATCCATCCAAGTAGCTGCAAAAGACATTATTCTGTTCCTTTTAATGGCCGAGTAGTATTCCATGATGTATATATAACACATTTTTTTCTCCACTCATTCATTGATGGGCACTGTCGTTGGTTCCACATCTTTGCAGTTGTGAATTATGCTGCTATAAACATGCATGCACAAGTCTCTTTTTCACACAATGACTTCTTTTCGTTTGGGTAGATATCTAGTAGTGGAATTGCTGGATCAAATGGTAGAGCTAATTTTAGCTCTTTAAGGAATCTCTATACTGTTTTCCATAGAGGTTGTACTTATACATTTCCACCAGCATTGTATACGCCTTCCCTTTTCCCCACATCCATGCCAACATCTGCTGTTTTTGACTTTTTGGTAATAATCAAAATTATGGCCATTCTTGCAGGAGCAAGGTGGTATCTCATTGTGATTTTAGTTTGCATTTCCCTGATAATTAGTGATGTTGGGGATTTTTTTATGTTTCTTGGCCATTTGTGTATCTTCTTTTTAAGAAATGCCTATTCCTTTTCTTTGTCCACTTTTTCATGGAATTATTTGTCTTTTTCTTGCTGATTGTTTTTAATTTCTTGTATATTCTTTATACTAGTCCTTTGTTGGATGTGTAGTTTGCAAATAATTTCTCCAATTCTGTGGGTGTCTGTTTAATTATTATTAAATGTTTCTGTTGTTGTGCATAAGTTATTAGGTCCCATATACTTGTTTTGTTTTTGTTGCATTTGCTTTTGGGAGTCTTAGTCATGACTTCTTTGCTTAGGCAAATATCTAGCAGAGTTTTTCAACTTATCTTCTAGAATTTTTATGGCTTTAGGTCTTAGATTAAAGTCTTTGATCAATCTTGAGTTGATTTTGTATAAAGTGAGAATTAGGGATCCAGTTTCATTCTTTTACATGCAGCTTGCCAGTTTTCTCTGCACCATTTGTTAAATAGGATATCCATTCCCCAGTTTATGTTTTTGTATGATTTGTCAATGATAAGTTGGGCATACATATTTGGTTTCATTTATGAGTTTTCTATTCTGTTCCATTGGTCTATGTGTCTACCTTTATTCCAGTATCATGTTGTTTTGGTAACTTATAACCTTGTAGTATAATTTGAAGTCCAGCAATGGGATGCCTACAGATTTATGCTTTCTGATGACTATTGCTTTGGCTATTTGGGCTCTTTTTTGGTTCCACATTAATTTTAGTATTTTTTTCTAATGTGAAAAATTATGTTGGTATTATGATATGAGTTGCATTGTATCTGTAAATTGCTTTGTGATGTATAGTCATTTTCACAATATTGATTCTCCAATCCATGAGCATGGGATGCATTTTCATGTTTGTTTTCATCCTTAATTTTTTTTCAGCAGTGCTCATATTTCTCTTTTTGGAGATGTTTCACCTCCTTGATTATGTATATGCTTATGTATTTTATTTATTTTATTGCCGCTATTGTAAAAATATTGAGTTCTTGATTGGATTCATAGTTCAAATCAAAAGCAAAGTTGTTGTTAGTGTATAAAAGTGCTTGGTTGTTGTTACTGTACACAAATCAGTAGCATTTGTGTAACCTGAGACTTTACTGAATTTATTTATCAAATCTAGGAGTCTTCAGGATTTTTTTTTATATATGATCATATTATCTCCAAACAGTGACAGTGTGACTTCCTCTTTTTTAATTTAGATGTTCTTTATTTCTTTCTCTTGCCTAACGGCTCTGTCTAGGACTTCCAGAACTATGTCGAATAGGTGCGGTAAAAGCGGGCAGCCTTGTCTTGTTCCTGTTCTCACAGAGAATGCTTTCAACATTTTTCCATTTATTATGTTTATGTTTGCTGTGTGTTTGTCATATAGTTTTTAGTATTTTGAGGCAAGTCCCTTCTATGCCTAGTTTGTTGAAAGTTTATATTAGAAAGTGGTACCACATTTTATAAAATAATTTTTCTGCATCTATTGAGGTATTCATATGATTTTTTGTTTTTAATTCTGTTTATGTGATGTATTACATTTATTTTCTTGTGGGTGTTAAACAATCCCGGCATTCCTGGGATGAAACCCAGTTGATTAAGGTGTATTATCTTTTTGAAGTGCTGTTGGATTTGGTTAGTTAGTATTTTGTTGAGAAACTTTGCATCTATGTTCATGATGAAAATTCATCTTTAATTTTCTTTTTTGTTGTGTTCTTTCCTGGTTTTGATATCAGGGTGATACTGGCTTCATAGAATAAATTAGAGAAGATTCCCTGTTTCTTAGTCTTTTGTAATAGTTTTGGTAGGATTGGCACCAATTCTTCTTTGAAGATCTGATAGAATTCAGTTATGAATTCATCTGCCACTGGGTTTTCATTTGTTGTTGTTGGCAATTTTTAAAATTACTGATTCAATCTCATTGCTTGTTATTGGTCTATTCAGGGTTTATCTTTCTTTCTGATTTAAAATAGAAGGGTTATATGTTTCCAGAATTTATTATCTGTAGATTTTCTAGTTTGTGTACATCAAGTTGTTCATAGTAGTCACAAATGATTGTTTGTGTTTCTGTGGTGTCAGTTGTGATGTTTCCAGTTTTGTTTTTGTTTTTTTTTTTTTTTTGTTTTTTTTTTTTTTTTTTGAGACGGAGTCTTGTTCTGTTGCCAGGAACCAGTTCAAGCAATTCTCCCACCTCAGCCTCCCAAGTAGCTGGGACTACAGGCATGCACCACCATGCCCAGCTAATTTTTGTGTTTCAGTAGAGATGGGGTTTCACCATGTTGGCCAGGATGGTCTCGATGTCTTGACCTCTTGATCTGCCTACTTCAGCCTCCCAAAGTGCTGGGATTACAGGCGTGAGCCACCGTGCCCGGCCTTCCAGTTTCATTTTTAATTTGACTTTTTTGAATCTTCACTCTTCTTGGTTAATCTAGCTACTGGTCTATTATTTTGTTTACTTTTTTTAAAAAGTAGCTTTTGTGTCATTGAACTTTTATATCTTTTGTGTTTGCTTAAATTTCATTTAGTTCTGATCTTTGTTATTTATGTTCTTCTAGCTTTTGGTTTAGTTTGTTCTTATTTCTCTAGTTCTTTAAGGTGTGACATTAGGTTGTCAATTTGTGCTCTTTTAGACTTCTTTTTTCTCTTTTTGAGACAGAGTCTCACTCTGTCACCACCCCCCAACAGGGTTGAAATGCAGTGGTGTGATCTCACTCACTGCAACTGCTGCCTCCTGGGTTCAAGCGATCTTCCTACCTCAGATTCAGGAGTTGCTAGACCCACAGAGCATGCCACCTTGCCTGGCTATGCTTTTTTTTCATAGAGGCATGATTTTGCCATGTTGACCAGGCTGGTCTCAAATTCCGAGTCTCAAGCAATCCACGTGCCTCGACCCTCCAAAGTGATGTGATTACAGGCATAAGCCATCCTGCCTGACCCTCTATAAGACTTTTTAATCTAGTCATTTCGTCCTATAAACTTTCCTCTTGGTACTTCCTTTGCTGTATTCCAGAGGTTTTGGTAACTAGTGTCATTATTATTCAATTCAATCAATTTTTTAATTTCCATCTTGATTTCATTGTTAACCCAGGTATCCTTAGGAGCAGATCATTTAATTTTCATGTATTTGTATTGTTTTGAGGGTTCCTTTTGGAGTTGATTTCTAGTTTTATTGCTCTGTGGCCTGAGAAGACACTGGATGTCATGGTGAGTTTAAAAAAATGTATTGGAGTTGTTTTGTGGCCTGGCATATGGCCTATCTTGAAGGCATATGGCCTATCTTAAATAATGTTCCATGTGCTGATAAGAAGAATATATTCTTCAGTTCTTGGGTAGAATATTCCGTAAACATCCATTAAGTTAATGTGTTCCAGCATGTCATTTCAGTCTATTGTTTTGTTGTTGACTTTCTGTCTTGATGATCTGTCCTGTGCTGTCTGGTATATTGGAGTCTCATACTACTGCTGTGTTGCTGTCTATCTGAATTCTCAGATTTAGTAGTGATTGTTTTATGAATCTGAGAGCTCCAGTGTTATGTGCATATAAATTTAGAATTGTAATATCTTCTTGTTGGCTTGATTTCATTTTTTTTCACTGTTGTTGCTTTGAAGTCTGTTTTGTCTAATATAAGAATAGTTACTACTGCTTGCTTTTGTTTTTCATTTGCATGGATTATATATTTCTACCTCTTATACCTTGAGTTTATATGAATCCTTCTATGTTAGATGAGTCTCTTGAAGACAGTGCATATTTGGTTTATAATTTCTCATCCATTCTGTCATTCTATATCTTTTAAGTGAAAAGTTTAGGCCATTTACATTCAATGTTGATACTGAGATGTCACATACTGTTCTCTTCATCATATTAATTGTTACCTAAATAGATATTTTTAAATGTTTTATGTATTTATGGGCTCTGTGAGTTTTAAGACTTTCTACTTTGATGCATATCTGGCTTCAGTTTCAGAGTATAGGAGAGCTCGTTTTAGCATTTCTTGTGGTGCCGGTTTGGTGGTGACAAATTCTCTCAGCATTTGTCTGAACATGACATTATTTCTCTTTCATTAATGATACTTAATTTTGCTGGATACAGAATATTTGACTAATAGTTATTCTATTTAATGAAGTTGAAGATAGGACCCCATTCCTTTCTGGCCTGTAAGATTTCTGTTGAAAAACCTGCTGTTATTTCTGGCTTCATTTCATTGTTTATCCAGTCAACATTCAAGAGCAAGTTGTTCAGTTTCCATGAAGCTCTGAGTTAGTTTCTGCATTCTGAGTTCTAACTCGATTGCACTGTGGTCTGAGAGACTGTTATGATTTCTGTTCTTTTGCATTTGCTGAGGAGTGATTTATTGCCAATTGCGTGGTCAATTTTAGAGTAGGTGTGATGTGGTGCTGAGAAGAATGTATATTCTGTGCATTTGGGGTGGAGAGTTCTGTAAATGTCTATTAGATTTGCTTGTTCCAGGTCTGAGTTCAGGTCCTGGATATCATCATCTTCTTGCAATAATCCATTTTTAAATCTCTTAGCTTTGGCTTTTTGTTGAAATAACGATAAATAATAATGATAGTAATAAGCCTTTATTTCAAGATAAACATTATATTCATTTTATTATATTTCACTTCTCAAGGCTCTGACCCCCCAGAAAGGAAGCTATAGATTATGATACTGATTAGAAAGCAGTTACTTCTTATCACCAGGAAAAAAGAGCCTTGCCAGATACAGGACAAGTTTGAAGCACTGAGAGTCTTCCATGGATGGGTGGAATGGTTTGTTCTGATTTGTCGTTTCTCTTATTCTGCATTTACATGAATTTTAAGATCTAAGAATCAGATGAGGAATTAGAATCATAGCAAGCCTTTGGACTGCAGTCTTTGATTTCTGCCAACGTTGAGATGTAATTGGCAATAAAATCATACATATTAAAAGTATATAATGTGACAATTTGATATATATATGCACTGTTAAATGCTTAGTATAATCAAGCTAATTGACATGTCAGTCACCTCACATGGTTCCCTTTTTTTTTTCATTGTGGTGAGAACACTTAAGATCTATTCTTTTAGCAAATTTTATGTATAAAATACAGTTATTATAACTGGAGTCATGTGGCTGTACATTAGATCCTCAGAAGTTATTAACCTCATAATTGAAACTTTATACCATTTGACCAATATTTTTCTCTTTCTCCAACTACAGGCCCCTGGCAACCACCGTTCTATACTCTGTTACATTCTACATATAGATGAGGACATAAAATCTTTGTCTTACTGTATCTGGTTATTTCTCTTAGCATAATCATTGTCCAGGTTCATTTAGTCACAAACGGCAGGAGTTTCTTCTTTTTCAAAGCTAAACAATAGACTACCATGTGTATGTGTATGTGTATGTGTATGTGTATGTGTATGTGTATGTGTATGTGTATGTGTGTGTGTGAATATATATCTATATCTACTATTTATTATCTGTATATCTCACATTTTCTTTATGTAATCACCCATTAGTGTACATTTATGTTGTTTCACATTCAGGCTATTGTGAATAATATTGCAGTGAGCATGGGTGTGTAGGTATCTCTTTGAGATCCTGATTTCAATTCTATTGCATGATACCCAGAAGTGGGATTGCTGGATAATATGGTCATTCTATTTTTAATATTTTAAGAAGTCCATACTTTTTTTCTATAATGGCTGTACCAATTTATATTCCTCACAACAGTGTGCAGGGATTTTATTTTCTTCATATCCTTGCCAACATTTGTTATCTTTTGTCTTCTTGATAATAGCCATTTTAACACAGGTAAGGTAATATTTTATTGTAACTTTCATTTGCATTTCCATTATCATTGGTCATGTTGAACACTTTTGTGTGCATCTGTTGGCTATTTGTATATCTTATTTGTTAAAATTCATTTTTTGTCCATTTTTAATTGAGTTATTTATTTTTTGCTATTAAATTGAGTGAGTCCCTTGTGTATTTTTCATATTACTCCTTATCAGATATATGGTTTGCAAATAGTTTCGGCAGTGTTGTGGGTTGCTTTTTACTCTTTGGTTCACTTCTTGTACAGAAGCCTTTTTGTTGTAACCACATTTGATTATTTTTGCTTTGTTTTGTTTGTGCATTTGGTTTCGTATCAAAAAAATTATTTTCAAGACCAATGATAAAGAAAGTTTGTCTATTTTTGTTCTAGAACTTTTAAAGTCTCAGATTTTACATCTAGGTCTTTTATCACCTTTGAGTTAATGTTAATGTGTGATGTAAGACAAAGGTCTATTTTCACTCTTTGTGTGTGTGGATATAGTTTTCCCAACAGTATTCGTTAAAACTACTTTTATTTTTCTCATTATGTGTTCTTGATGCTTTGGTCAAACATTAATTGACCATGTACATGGGGTTTATTCCTTATTCTTTTTCTTTTTTTTTAGCGAGAGGGTCACATTATGTTTCTCAGCCTGATTTCAAGCTTCTGGCCTCAAATGATCCATCCATCACTACAGTGATGCATGCCTGTAATCCCAGCACTTTGGGAAGCCATACAGTCATACAGACTGATGGAATACAACAACACAGCCTAGGCTGTTAATTGTGTTCCATCAGTCTGTATGTCTGTTTTCGTGCTTGTATCATAATGTTTTATTCTAGCATTGTGATATACTTTAAATATAAAAGTGTGATGCCTTCAGTTTTTTATTTTTTCTTCAATATTGCTTTAGTTTTCCAGGGCCTTTTGCAGTTTCATACAAATCTTAGATTTTTTTTTCCTCTTTCTATGAAAAATGCCATTAAAATTGTGATAGGAATTGCAATGAATCATTAGATTATGTGGATAGCACGGACATTTTAACAATATTAATTCCTCAAACCCATGAGCATGTGATATCTTTCCGTTTATTTTTGTCTTCTTCAACTGTATCAATGTTTTTTAGTTTTTGGTATAAAGATCTTTTATCTCCTAGATTAAAATTCATTTCTTAGTATTTTTTATTGTATTGTAAATGATTTTTTTCTTAATTTTCTTCAGATAGCTTGTTGTAAGTATACAGAAACACAACTGATTTTTATATCACTTCATATCTTACAATTTTAATGAATTCACTTATTACTTCTTACAGTTTTTTGATAGAGTGTTTTGTGCTTCCTATACATAAGATCATGTCATCTGCAGAGACACTGTTACTTCTTCCTTTCTCATTTGGATGCCTTTTATTTCTCTTTTTTGCCTAATTGCTTTGGCTAGGAATTGCAATTTTATGCTGCATAGAAGTAGCGGGAACCAGTACCTTGTCCTGTTCCTGATCTTAGGGAAAAAGCTTTCATAGGGAAAAAGCTTTCAGCTTTTCACCATTGAGTATGATGTTATTTGGTCCTATAATATATGGTCTTTATTATGTTTAGGTGTATTTTTTCTATACCTAGCTTGTTGAGAGCTTTTATCATGACAATACGTTCAATTCTGTCCAATACTTTTTCTGAATCTGTTGAGAAGATCATATAATTTTTTTCCTTTATCCTGTGAATGTCGTATCTCACATTTATTGATGTAAATATGTTGAATCATTTTTGTACCTCAGAAAAAAATACTATTTGAGCATAGTGTATGATCTTTGCAATGTGCTGTTCAATTTGACTTGCTAGTGCTTTGTTGACAATTTTTGCATTTATGTATATTCATAAAGAATAATATCCTATAATTTTCTGTTCTTTTGGTGTCCTTATCTGGGTTTAGTAGGAGGGAAATAATGAACTTACAAAATAAATTTGAAAGTCTTTCTATTCTTCATTTTTTAGAAGAGTCTGGCTTTCTTTGTTTTTTCTTGTAAATCTGTTTTAGCTCTTTGTAGATTCTAGATATTAGCCCTTTGTCAGATGAGTAGGTTGCAAAATTTTTTCCCATTCTGTTGGTTGCTGATTCACTCTAATGATAGTTTCTTTCACTGTGCAGAAGCTCTTTAGTTTAATGAGGTCCCATTTGTCTATTTTGGCTTTTGTTGCCAATGCTTTTGGTGTTTTAGTCATGAAGTCCTTGCCTATGCCTACATTCTAAATGGTTTTGCCTAGTGTTTCTTCTAGGGTTGTTTATGGTGTTACGTCTTATATGTAAGTCTTTAATCCATCTGGAGTTAATTTTAGTGTAAGGTGTCAGGAAGTGGTTCAGTTTCTGTTTTCGGCACATGGCTAACCAGTTATCCCAACATCATTTATTAAACAGGGAATCCTTTCCCCTTTGCTTGTTTTTGTGAGGTTTGTCAAAGATTAGGTGGTTGTTGATGTGTGGTGTTTTCTCCAAGGCCTCTATTCCGTTCTGTTGGTCTATATCTCTGTTTTGGTACCAGTACCATGCAGTTTTGATTACTGTAGCCTTGTAGTGTAGTTTGAAGTAAGGTATCATGATGTCTCCAGCTTTGTTCTTTTTAATTAGGTTTGTCTTGGCTATGTGTGCTCTCTTTAATCATCATTCTGACTGGTGTGCGATGTTATTTTATTGAAGTTTTGAATTGCATTTCTCTGATGATTAGTGATGTAGAGTATTTTTTTATGTATGTTGGCAACTTTTACATTTCTTTTGAGAAGTATTTGTTCATGTCCTCTGCCCATTTTTTAATTAATTTATTTTTTTATTTTTGCTTGTTGTTTTAAGTTCCTTAATTTTAAATAATGCCTTTCAGGCCTCTGATTTTTTCTTTTGCTTCTTCAAGTCTGCTGTTGAAGCCCTGTATTATTGTTCTCTGTTCTGTCTTTGTATTCTTTACTTTGAGTCTTTGTGTTTGGTTCTTTTTTAATGAGTTCTTTATTGAACTTCTAATTTTATTCATGCATTATTCTCTAATTTTGTTACATTACCTATCTGATTTCTCCTTCATCTCATGAAGCTTCTTCAGAATTATTTGTCAGACAATTTGTAGATATATATTACTGAAGCTTCATTTCTTTCCCTGGTGGTATCATGTTTGCCTGAGTCTTTATGATCCACGTATTCTTCTTTGATCTTTATGTTTGAAAGAGCAGACATCTTTTCCATACTTTACAGAAGGTTTTGGATGATAAAGATCTTTTATTGTTGGATTATTACCAAGTAAGTGGATATTCAGTTAAGTGGATTGAAGCCAGATTATAGGGCTGCTTCTGGATCTACAGTGAGGTCGGTTGTTGCAGGGTTTATCGTCAGATCCTTGGGTAGGCATACATTGTGTTGGGTCGCTGAGTATAGGAGGCTACTTCTAGGATTTTGGCCAGTAGGTCTGGTGCTAGGACAAGGATATGCTTCAGAATTCACAGTTGGGTTTTCACAGATTGTGAGCTTGTTACCAGATGTGAAAATGGTTATGGCTCCCATTAGGTCCCTGGGAATATATTTGCTGAATCATTGGGGGGGTCTCTGGGTGGGCAGAATTAGCTGTGGACTATAGCTGAGAGGAGCTGAAACTGAGTCACAGTGTCACTTCTGGGGCCAATGTCAAACTGGTATGTAGAGGCCTACCTCTAGAAGTACAAATGTATCTCCTGCTATGTTCCAGGGTCAGCAGAATTTCCCCTGGATCATGACTGAGCAGGGCTAAAGCTGGATCACAGGGGTGCTTCTAGATCTTCAGTCAGACTAAGGTCTACAGCCCTGCTTCTGAGTCCAACAGGCATGTCTCCCACTGACTTCCTGGGTGGAAAGGACTGCTCCTATACTGCTGCTAGGAGGGGATAGAGCCAGGTCAGCCTGCTTCAGGGTCTACAACCAAGACTAAGGTCAAAACGTCTGTTAGTGGAGGCATGGGAGGGTATGGCTCCTGTGTAGTTCCTTAGCAGATAGTTCTGGTGGCAGGAAAAGGCCATCTTAGGCTGTTTCTTGGTCTGTATCCAGGAAGATCACTGATGAACTTGACACTTAAGAATGGGTTGATCTTCTCAAAAACCTGCCTTAATATGGGCTCGATTATTGTTTTGCAAAATCCTACCTGAATCCTCAAAGTCTCACAAAGTCACTCTTGTACATGGATGACTGACAAATTATTGTGGTTATCAAGGGATATGAGTGGGCAAACCTCTTATTCTGCCATCTTACTGATGTTACCTGGCTGCATTGTTGCAGAACTGATTTCAAGAGTAGATAAAGGAAATTGCAACATGGTTTAGTATGGCTCACTAAAACAGAATATTTGAATAAGACGACAATGCTTTTTATTTAAATTATTTTCTCTATATATCACTTATTCATTGTAAATAACAAATTATACCCTTCATAGGTTTAAACAACAATGGACACTTATCTCACAATTGCTGTGAAAGCACTTGGTGTCAGCTTAACTGAGCATCACTGACATTGACATGAAGTGTCTTCAGCCCCACCAAAAATGTACATTGCCGGAACTTAATTAAATGGTTCATAGACTCAAATGATAATTTTAGCCTAAAAGGCAAAAATCTAGCTTGCTTTTCTTCATATGGATTAATTTAGAGAAGAGTTTAGATAGAGCAATGGTTCAAACAGCAGCTTCAATCTTAATTATTTCTCTATGGAGTTTTAGTAAGTTATGTAAGATATACATTCTTAAAATTCAACACTGTCTTTTTTGAGTATTATTTTTGAATACTTGCACATTGTTTTCTGGAATGTAAATTAGTATAGCTATTATAAAAAACAGCCTGGCACTTCCTTAGAAAATTAAAAGAAAAATATAATATGATCCAGAAATTCCACTGTTGAGTATATGTACAAAAAAATGAAATTAATATGTCAAGGAGATACCTGCATCCCCATGCTCATTGCGCTACTGTTCACCATAACCAAGATATGGAATTAGGCTAAGTGTCCACCAGCAGATGAATGAATAAATAAAATGTAGTACATATACATGTAGAATAGTATTCAGCCATAAAAGGGAAGGATATATTGTCAATTTCAACAACATGGAAGGACCTAGAAGACATTATGTTAAATGAAATAAACCAGGCACAGAAAGACAAATACTATATGATCTCACTCATGTGTGATCTCAGCAATGTTGCTCTTATAGAGACAGAAAATAGAATGGAGGTTACCAGAGGGTGGGGAGGTTGAGGAGTTGGGGGTGGTAGAGATCTTAGTCAAAAAACACAAAAGAATCTCTTGTTTATGTTAAGTGAGAACTACTTTGAATATGTGCTACATGCTTAATCCTGGACTGTATTAATAATTAAGACACACGGTCTGATGTCCTCAAAAACATTTAGATGTGAATATGCCTATTCTTCCCTTTTATATTGGTCTATTCTGGCAAACAGGATCTCATTTTTCATTTTATATATATCTAATTTTTCTCTTAATATCTACTAATTTCTCCTCAAGAAACCTGTCTTTAATTTTAGCTTAATTATCTTTGTGCTTCCTTTGTTTTATTTAGATTCTGACAATAAGGTAGAATCCACTATAGTTTTATTCTGATTTATATATAAACCTGATTTTTCCAGAAAAGTACTCCAGACCTAAGCCCTTTAAATTGCTTTCTTATCTTTTGGTTTTGTAATAACTTCATGAATGTTTTTACTATCTTGATTTTAGAATTTGTCATACATTGCCCATAATAAGAGTCCTCATTTGTTTTGTGTTTTAATAAAACTTAATACCTTCGTATGGGAAAACTTGTGTTTATATCTCAGACATCATTCGATCTGTAATCAACTTGAGATTACATATGATGCTGATTCCTGCATTTGAGGAAAACCAGGTGAATATTTTCTGCTTTCATTTTTTTGCACTTAATCCCAAATGTAATTTGAGGCAGCCTATCTAGTGTTGCCTACCTAAAAGCACTAACAATGTCAAGCTAGAAGTGCGGACATAATTACTCTGTGTCGTTCATACAAATCAGCAGCTCTGCTTTTATAATATAGGACATATTTTAAGCAGCAATGTGTAAGGATTGCATTATGCTTCAGAATTTTGTACCATATCAGATAAAGTTACATGTGTACAACTAAATGTCAAGATCTTGCGCTGCAGAGGTGCTACTGTTGTCTGAAGCTGCTAGTGCTGTTCCCAGAATGGACATATAAAAATGTGTACATCTTATTCAAGGATACATATATAATTAATTAATGTGTATTCTGTCCAGGTTCCTATACTTTATGTGACTCTGTTTTTGCTTGTTTTGGCTAGAAACACACTGACCCATTAGCTCTAAGGTAAATAGAATAAATTTCTGAATAAACCGTGCAGCAGTGACAATAGCCTTCTTTTACTTAAACTGCTAAAGTCACTGAAAATTAACTTAAATTCAGAGTGAAACACCATCCAAACATGTTTTCCATGTCTGTCTCTGCCTCTGAATTTTCTGCCTTGTCTAATGCCATCTATCAAATAAATACCACCTGTCAAAATGTATGTTGTGGATTTAGTCTGCCAATCCACTGTAGAGGGCTCAGAAGTGCAATAATAATTGTGAAATCTAAAATAGGTAATATTACTCTTTTTTTGACAATATACTTCTAAAAGTGGTGAAGAATGTAAGTTGCTATGGAAGACAAAACAATTACTTAATTGGAAAATATTGCATTACCAATCCTGAATGAACAAAATCACTTCTGCACCACATCAAAAAGCAAATAGATTGGGCCAAGATAAACATAAGATAGGTAAGTATAAGTAAATTATTTAAAATTATACCATCTTGTTGATGCTGGACCATGAGAAATATACTACACTGTACCAAGCAACTGAGAGAAAAGAAAAAAAGTGTATGAGGCATGACTCTTCACCTATTGCAAAAATAAATAAATAAACAAATGCATTGAAGTCGTTTTAAACTTCTGGCTACTTACTTTCCCATGGTGACTGAGAAAGTGAAAGGGACTCCAGTTAGTGTAATTCACATGCTATTTGTGGAAAATTGAAATAAGGTTAAAAGCATTTTTACGTGTTAGTAATCTGTATTAGTCCATTTTCACACTGCTGATAAAGACATACTTGAAACTGCACAATTTATAAAAGAAAGAGATTTAATAGGACTCAAAGTTCCAATTGGCTGGAAAGGCCTTACAATCATGGTGGAAGGCAGGGACAAGCAAGTCCCATCTTACGTGTATAGCAGCAGGTTAAAAAAAAAAGAGTTTGTGCAGAGAAACTCCCGTTTTTAAAACCATTACATCTCCTGAGACCCATTCACTATCATGAGAACAGCAGGGGAAAGACCTGCCCCTATGAGTTAACCATCTCCCGCTAGGTCATTCTCATAATATGTGGAAATTATGGGAGCTACAAGATGGCATTCAGGTGAGCACACAAAGCCAAACCATATCATTTCTCTGCTGCTCCTCCCAAATCTTATATCTCCATATTCCAAAAGCAGTCATACCTTCCCCATAGTCCCCCATAGTCTCATTTCAGCCTTAACTCAAAAGTCCGCAGTTGAAAGTCTCATCCAAGACAAGGCAAATCCCTTCTGCCTAGGAGCCAATAAAATCAAAAGTAAGTTAGGTACTTCCTAGATACAATGGTAGCACAGGCATTAAGTAATTACAGCCATTCCAGATGAGAGAAACTGGCCAAAACAAAGGAGCTACAGGCCCTATAAAAGTCCAAAGTCCAGCAGGGCAGTCAAATCTTAAAGCTCCAAAATGATCTCCTTTGATTCCATGTCTTACATCCAGGTCATGTTAATATAAAAGATGGGTTCCCATGGTCTTGGGCAGTTCTTCCCCTGTAGCTTTTCAGGGTACAGCCTCCCTCCTGGAGGCCTTTATTGGCTGGTATTGAGGGTCTGTGGTTTTTCCAGATGCATGGTGCAAGCTGTCAGTGGATCTACCATTCTGGGGTGTGGAGGACTGTGGCCCTCTTCTCACAGCTCCACTAGTCAATGCCCCAGTAGGGTCTCTCTATGGGGACTCTGATCCCACATTTCCCTTCTGCACTGTCCTAGCAGAGGTTTTCCATGAAGGTCCTACCCCTGCAGCAAACGTATAGAAATGCCTGGGCATTCAGGCATTTCTATACATGCCTGTGATGAGAGGAGCCGATGTGAAGACCTCTGAAATGCCCTGAAGACATTTTACCCACTGTCTTGGGGATTAACATTAGGCTCCTCATTACTTGTGCAAGCAGCCAGCTTGAATTTCTTCTCAAAAAATAGGATTTTCTTTTCTATGGCAATGTCAGGCTGCAAATTTTTCAAACTTTTATGCTCTACTTTCCTTATGAAACTGAATGCCTTTAACAGCACCCAAGTCACCTCTTGAATGCTTTGCTTCTTAGAAATTTCTTTAGCCAGATACCCTAAATCATCTCTCTCAAGTTCAAAGTTCCACAAATCTCTAGGGCAGGGACAAAATGAAACAGTCTGTTTACTGAAACATAGTAAGTGTCATCTTTGTTCTGTTCACAAAAAGTTCCTCATCTCTATCTGAAACCAAAACACATGGAAATTACGGGAGCTACAAGATAAGATTTGGGTTGGGACACAAAACCAAACCATATCACAAACTAAGAATCAGTGCAAAGAGGTTATATGATATGGTGATTAAGAGCATGGAGCCTAGAGATGAAGAGTCATGGCTCAAATCTTGTTTTACCACTTGTAATCTGTGGGATAGTGGGAAAATCACCTCTCTGTGCCTGAGGTTCTCTATCTCTATGTTGACAGAATCTGTTTCAGCATAGTTTTTCTGTCATATATAATAGTGTCTGTTATCTATTTTAATGTGATCTTAGCATTTCCTATTTTTTAGTGCTAGTTCTTTATTATTTCATTTTCTCTAGCAAAGAAGTACAGAAAACTTACAAATTTGGACTGAGTTCCTACTCCTGATGAATTAATCCAGTTGATAGACCATGTCATGCTTATGGGTTATCACAGAGCTCCACCATGGCACATGTCAGCCATTCTGTACCAACTTACTGCTCAAAGCTTTGACAAAGTATTACTTTTAAGAATGTTAAGGGTATTTTAATGAGGGGTACTATATGCCACTACCATATAACAGAGTTCACCCATTTTCCTAAAATGGCTTTCTGCAATTCTTGCTAACCATCAACATGTACAGCATGACAATTATATCCTTTTCTGTTTTTCCCCCTCTTTTCTCTAAGTATTCATCTATTCTTTCCTCAGATCCTTCTGTAAAGCCTAAATTTCCCACTTAATTGTAAACATTAATTTCATTCTTTCAACATTCTGATTTATAGTAATGCCCTGTGGTATATATTTTAGGAGCATATATATATATATATATATATATATATATATATATATATGAGCTAATACAGCTCAATAAGCTTTCTGAGTTAATAATAGAAGATAAGTATTTTAGAGAGAAAAGGTGACTAAGATTTATGAGCAAGTACATTTTCAGGCTTGTTTTTAGGTTTAAATGGATAAAAAATAAAAATAGGTAATATTTGGAGACAAAAATATTTCCATAATACAGGTGAAAAGGAGGTCTAGAATCTAGACACATGTTCTGTCTACCACATTATATTGAAATGTCCCTTTACAACTTTGAAATATAGAATTTCTTTCTCAGATTACATTTGTAATATGCTTTCTAATTATTCAGGCACATGTAAATATTGTCAATAATATTTCAATTTAATTCAACGACAGTATTCCTTGAAACCATTTAAGAGAAAAAAATATATAATCAATGGCTGTGCAGTATCTTTAACCTTCTGTGTTGCTATTATTTAATTTGGTATTAAATCATGTGAGGCTGGCATGGTGGCTCGCACCAGTAATCCCAAGGCTTTGAGAAGCCAGGGCAGTAGGATAGCTTGAACCCTAGAGTTTAAGACCAGCCTAGGAAACTTAAGGTGACTCTGTCTCTAACAAAAGAAAAATTGAAAATTGAAAATAGCCAAGCATGTTGGCACACACCTGTGTTCCCAATTACTCCTGAGGCTGAGGTGGGAGGATTGCTTGAGCCCAGGAGCTCGTGATCCTGCCACAGCACTCTAGCCTAGGCAACAGTGAGGCCGACTCAAAACAAAACACAACAAACTGTGTGAGTATCTGGGGAGAAGAGAACTTCCATCACCTTACAAAATTAATCATTGAATAGATTGTTACTGGGTGATTTACTAGAGGTTTGGTCAATTTGAGGGGCTCAATGCAAAATGAAAATAAAAACCCTGGCCAGTGACAGGAAGTCAGTTTTCCCTTTCTTACCTTTCCCCACAAAGCTCACCACTCCAAACCATGGCAGCTAGAAACCACCAAGGATTGCAGATGCCATGAGAGGATGTGCTCAATATGTGGATGGGAGTGACTAAGAGGTGCTAACAAATATCACTGGATGGTACAATAGGGATGGTTACTTGAGTCAGAGATGGCTGCTACTTTGCCCATCTCCAAATGCTGCAGGGCCCTGACTTGGATCTGGCCTTACCTACTCCCAGCCCACATTACCTGGTGGGATTTCATTTGCAATATAAAACTCAAAAATCAAAAGAATAAGAAAAACTGGTGACTGCAGAATATTAACTCCAGATGTAGGCCATTTTCAGCACTGATCCCTATACAACTTTACAGATCATATTGCAATGAAATCAACCCTGTTTGATTTGAAGATTGATGAAGAATTTAAATACTGGTCCTAAGAAATAATGACAATATTTTAAATATTTTTGCTGATTGTTGCTTATAGAGATAAAGAGGTTGCCATACTTCCCTTGCAAATACATGGAGAATTAGTCACAGATTATAGAAGATGACCTGTAAATTTCCTGTGAAGCTAAATAGGGAAGTGCTGTGGCAGGATCACAAGCTCCTGGGCTAAAGCAATTCTCCCACCTCAGCCTCATGAGTAAAATGAAGTCTAAACAGGGTCATTGGATAATATAAAAATGCTTGACAAATTCAATAAAAGAAAGTGCTATTCCAGGTCAAGTAAACAGTTTTATGAAAACACCAAAGAAGGGAAGTTTAAAACATATTTTGGAAAAAAAGAATTGTTAAATTGGACCCTTATCTTATAACATACTCAAATATCAAATTAAAATAGATTAAAGATTTACATTTAAGACCTAAAACTGTAAAATCACTGTAAAGGAAAAATAGGAGAAAATCTTGTTGATATTGAACTGGGAAATAATTTCTTAGATATGCCATCAAAATTTAAAAAAATAGACAAGAAAATATGGCAAACTAAGAAAGCCTCTGTACAGCAAAGAGAAAAACAATAAAATGAAAAAGCAACATATTAAATAAATATTTACAAACCATGTATGTAACAAGAAATATACAAAATAGATAAGGATATTATACAACTCAATGGCCTAATAATTTTATTAAACATGGAAAAAATCTTAATAGACATTTCTCAAAGTAAAAAAGGCATATGTATGGTTAACAGGTATATGAAAATAAGCTTAATGTCATTTTCAGAGAGTTACAGAACAAAACCATAATGAGATATAACTTTGCGTCAGTTAGGATGGCTATTATCAACAAAACATAACAATGTTGGTGAAGATAAGGAAAAATTTGGAGCCTATTTCACCATTGGTGACAATTCAAAAATGGTGCAATTGCTATGAAAAATTGTATGAAAAGTATCCACCAATTAAAAATGGAAGACCACATGACCCAGTAGTCTCATTCCTGGGTATCTACCTAAAATAACTGAAATCAGAATCTCTAAGAGATCTATACTTGAGTGATCACTGTGGCACTACACTTAATAGTCAAGCTATGGAATCAGCCCAAATACCCATTGATAGATGAATGAACAAAGAAAATATCATACAGACATACAGTAGACTATTAATCATTTTTTTAAAAGAGGAAATTTTGTCATGTGACAAGATAGATAAACATTACCAGCATTATGCTAAATAAAATAAGTCAGTCCGTCGCTGGCTAATTAATAAAGGACTCTTGATTTGTAACTCAGAGCGTGGTGAGTTCCTCCTAACTCACTCAGTTGCACCAGAAACTTAGACACACATAACTATGGTTATTAGATGTTTTTAGTTAATAATTTATCCAGGTGTTTAATGTGTTCAGTTGAAAATTGGAGCTGTAAGCAACTTTCAAGACAGGAAGATCACAAACTGAATGGGATGTTTCACTTTTCCAGTGTGGTGTAATGTCCAGTCCATCTTCATGGTAATCCTGAAACAGAATCGAATCAGAGTCAAATGAGATGCTAAAGTTTCGCCCAGAAGCAGTGATAAAGTAAAAGTCATGTACTAAATGCTGAACGTTTGAAAATACATGGGCTTCAATTATGCCATAAAGTTCTCTTAATTTTCTAAACAAATTAAGAGTTTGTACCAAAACATGAGTGCAAATTCTGCAACTGAAGCTATGACTTCAGAACCTTAGGTTTCTGACTGATTAAAACTAAAAAACCGATATCGCACACCTTTGTTACGGGACCAGTTGTCTCCCCTGAAATTCATATGTTGAAGTCTTAAACCACCACAGAATGTGACTGGGTAGACAAAGCCTTTAAAGAGGTAACTAAGGTTAAATGAGGTCATTAGGATGAGCTCTAAATTAACATGACTGGTCTTCTTATAAGAGATTAGGACACACACACACACACACACACACACACACACACACACACAGACACAGAGGAAAGACCATGTGAAGACAACGGGAAAACATAACCATCAATAAGCCAAGGAGAGAGGCTTAAGAAGAAATCAACCGCTCGGACCCCACAGAATGGCTCCCAAAAAGAAGGGTGGCGAGAAGAAAAAGGGCCATTCTGCCATCAACGAGGTGGTGACCCGAGAATACACCGTCAACATTCACAAGTGCATCCATGGAGTGGGCTTCAAGAAGCGTGCCCCTGGGGCACTCAAAGAGATTCGAAAATTTGCTATGAAGTAGATGGGAACCCCAGATGTGCGCGTTGATAGCCAGGCTCAACAAAGCTGTCTGGGCCAAAGGAATAAGGAACGTCCCATACCGAATCCATGTGCGGTTGTCCAGAAAACGTAATGAGGATGAAGATTCACCAAATAAGCTCCATACTTTGGTTACCTATGTACCTGTTACCACTTTCAAAAATCTGCAGACAGTCAATGTGGATGAGAACTAATCGCTGATCATCAAATACATCAAATAAACTTAAAAAATTGAAAAAAAAAAAAAGAAATCAACATCTTGATTTTGGACTTTTAGCCTCTAGAACTGTGAGAAAATAGCCCATTACTTAAGCTACCTTGTCTGTGGTTTGTGGTCATGACAGTCCTAGTAAACCAATTTACCCGCAATGCATACATTCTAAGAAAAAGTTACTGACTATATCTAGGAAAAGTTAAAGAGAGTCCAATTGATATTTACTTGTGCTGGGTTTAGAAAAATACACAATGTAATTTTTTTTTTTTTTGAGATGTAATTTCACTCTAGTTAACCAGGCTGGAGTGCAATGGTGCAATCTCGGCTCACTGCAACCTCTGCCTCCTGGGTTCAAGCAATTCTCCTTCCTCAGCCTCCCAAGTAGCTGGGACTACAGATGTAGCACTACCATCTCCAGCTAATTTTTTATATTTTTAATAGAGATGGGTTTTCACCATGTTCACCAGGATGGTCTTGATCTCTTGACCTTATGATCCACCCGCCTTGGCCTCCCAAAGTGCTGGGATTATAGGTGTGAGCAACTGCCTGGCCCACATTGTGAATATATTAACATGTAGGTTTGTATAAACAGGAAGGAATTAAATGAAATAGAAGTTTCAGAAGAGATGAGTGAAACTTACTAAACATAAAAACCATATTTATTTCAGATCAATTTATTTAGTAAACCAAATTAGAAGCAATTAACTAAAACTCTAATTTGTTTGCAAGTTAAAGAGCCCTTTATGACATAAATAAATCCATAAAATGTCAAACCTTCAACATTTTGTAGATGCCCTTTGTTTAAATGAGAAAAGTTAAACTATAATCAAATGAACTTTAGTATTTTCTAACTTTGTAATATTATTTTGAATTTAGGAAAGATTGGGTGTTACTAGAATGTATTCTAATAATTCTCATTTTTAAGTTTGTTTCACAAATGCCACCCACCTTCAATCCTCTTTTGAAATCCCATTTTCCTCTTTACTGTCATACTTAGTCCAATTAGCTCTCCATTCTTTCCTTAAGTATCATCAAACCAAAGCCACTTACTCAAATGACTTTTATTGTAGATATGGGACAGCAAAATAAAACAATATAAAAAAAAATAAAAAAAACCTTTAAATTACATAGTAAACATCATTGTTCTAAAATTTGATGTCCATTACACATAAAGGTCAATTTCTCCGTTGGTTTTCTTACATCTCTTGCTTCTGGGGTAAACTTTCCCCTTAAAATAACTTTCTTCAGCAACCAATGCCAGCTATTCTCCCTCCCTTTCAAAAAAAAATAAATCTTATCTCTTATGTAGATAAATTATTTTTTTCGAATGTAAACTTCTGTATATGCTACCTATAGGGGCCTCATCTTTCAGGTTCATCCATCCCTTATGCCATGAAGTTACTTTACCTAAGACAAAATATCTCTTTCTAAGAGGAAGTTGTCTTTCTTTCTAAATCAACGGAATCAATCCACATGAAGATAACAGGTAAGCTTTTCCTTTTTGAAAGGGAGGGAGAATAGCGGGCCTTTGTTGCTGAAGAAAGTTATTTTAAGTGGCAAGGTTACTCTAGAAATAAAAGCTGTAAGAAAACAGGGAAGAAATTTACCTTTATGTGTAATGGATATCAAATTTTAGAGCAATCCACATGAAATTTTAATTTTTCTTTCTTGTCTCTTTTTACAAACAATTATGACAACAATCTGAAATTAAAAAGGAACTAATACAGATTAAAAAAATAGTGGCCCCCCTCACAAAAAAATTCTATGCTAGAATATAAAATGCCTTAGAAGTAGTCAATTGCAGAAAATAGAACAATGACGGAATAACTGGCTTGTGCACACTAACAGGTGTGCACACGCGTATACATAGGATGTCTATTAAAATTCTAATTTATTTAAATCCTGTCTTATTTTTCTGTTCAGAAAGAGCAGCAGGCCTGGATCTTCTGTGGTAACGTGCTAGAGACAAAAGCTGTCCCATAGCCTATTCTTTGACCATTGGGCCGAACCTCTGTGGCCAGCAACTGCTGCTTTTCCTGAATCTTATTTAAGCCACTCTGTTTACCCAGTAACTTATCAGCTTTTATTTAAGTTGTTCCCAATTGTGTATCTATGTCTGACATACATTATGCTCCAGCAGGTCTATTTTTAACTATAAACAATAACTAATTTGCAAATATACCAGATGGACAAATTCTATATCTGTATCTACATCTGTGATATATATGTGTATATGTAGAGATAGAATATATTAATTATATATCTGTATATTATAATACTATGAATTATCAATCATCTGTCTAAATCTATATTATTGACACATGTAAATACATACATATGTATGTAATTACATATTAATATAATTATGTATATGTATAATTTCCAGATCTGAGCTTTCCTGGGAATCAGCAGTTGAGATTAGTTTCTGTCTTTGCATTTTATCTGGTTACAAAAGTATTTAGAGTGGAATAATGGAATAGATATTGATATCTGGGGAACAAAACAAGAAATGAAACTAGAAGGTTAGAAGATACATAGGCTCAGTATCTTTCAGAAAATTTTACCTTTTAGAAAAGGTCTTTCTTTCAAAGATATTTTCCAAAGGGCAAAATTTTCTAAAAGATATTTTCTAAAAGGTAAAATATTAATATCAATTATCAATTTAAATATATAGACAAATAATTGATACATATACAGAAATATGTATGTATGTATAAATATAATTCTGCATATATATGATTTTCAGATGTGAGCTTCACTGAGAATCAGCAGTTGAGATTAATCTCCATGTTTCCGTCCTATCTGGTTACAGAGGTATTTAGAGTGGAATAGTGGAAGAGATATTAATATTTCAGGGACAAAATAAACGAAACCAGAAAGTTAGAAGATACATAGGCACAGTTGAGCACCAGGTGTAAGAAAGACATTTTCTAAAAGGCAAAATTAGTCATAGATAAAAATGAGCTACTCTGAGAGGCGAGTGATGGTCAAGTAGAGATTCAAAGGAACACTCAAGAGAAGCACTTCAAAGGTGATTTATGTTAAAATTGTCTCAAGGAGTCTTATTTTACATATATCATTAGTTTTTTAAAATGTATTGTGTGGTTCTTAATCTTGATATCAATAAAATCATACCCTCACTTTTTTTCCCTAATCAACAGAAATGCATTTTCAGAGTTTAAGGATTTTTTATACATTTAACATTTTTATTCTAATGCAAAACTGAACCATTTGCTGATCTGTTACTCACATATCCTTTCTGTACATACCCTGAAAATCTTTCATTTTGCCTACCATAAAACTGCAAATGTGATGACTATGGTAACTATTTTGTTTTGTATCCAATAATTGAGAAACTATAAAAAATTAGCAAGTATAATAACTTATTAACAACTATAAAATTGATTATTGAACATATTTAGCATGGGGAATAGATTTCTGTTTATATTTTTCCAAATAAGAAAACTCAAGTCATTCTTTAGTTATTATCACCTGATACTTTTCACATTACCTTTATTCATGTTTTTATTTACACAAACAACTTTATTTTATCATGGATTAGGGCTGAGATTAGGCTGAGAGAAGAATCATTTAAAAAAGAAAATATGAATCATTTTAAAAAGGAAAGCTATAAAATATCATAAACTATAGCAATGCTTAAAATGGAACTATTCTCTCTTAAAAAATATTGGGTATTTTCAGAGATCATATCCAATATGTCCAAAACACCAGAATTCTTTTATCTAGTATACTTACTAATGAGGCATGGTCTAATGATTAAAAAAATAGAATTCAATAAACATTATACAAAAATACATTATCAATATTGTGAAAACGGCCATACTTCCCCAAATAATTTATAGATTCAATGGTATCCTCATCAAACTACCATTGACCTTCTTAACAGAAGTGTAAAAAAACACCTTAAACCTCACATGGAACCAAAAAATAGTCCGCATATCCAAGACAATCCTAAGCAAAAAACAAAGCTGGAGACGTTATGCTACCTGACTTCAAAATATACTACAAGGCTACAGTAATCAAAACAGCATGATACTGGTACCAAAACAGAGATAAAGACCAATGGAACAGAACAGAGGCCTCAGAGGCAATGCCACACATCTACAACCATCTGATCTTTGACAAACCAGACAAAATCAAGCAATGGGACAGGGATTCCCTGTTAAATAAATGGTGTTGGGAAAACTAGCTAGCCATGTGTAGAAAGATGAAACTGAACCCCTTCCTTATACCTTATACAAAAATTAACCCCAGATGGATTAAATATTTAAACATAAGATCTAACACCATAAAAACCCTAGAAGAAAACCTAGGCAGTATCATTTGGGACATAGACATAGGCAAGGACTTCATGACCATAACAACAAAAGCAGTGGCAACAAAAGCCAAAATAGACAAATGGAACCTAATTAAATGTAGGAGCTTTTGCACAGAAAGGAAGCAATCATTAGAGTGAACTGGCAACCAACAGAATGGGAAAAAATTTTTGCAATCTACCTTTCTGACAAAGGGCTAATATCCAGAATCTACAGAGAACTTAAACTTACAAGAAAAAAAAAAAAAAAAGAAAGAAAGAAACCCATCCAAAAGTGGACAATGGATATGAAGAGACACTTTTCCAAAGAAGACATTTATGCAGCCAACAAACATATGAAAAAGTACTCCTCATCACCGGTCATTAAAGAAATGCAAATCAAAACTACAATAAGGTACCATCTCATGCCAGTTAGAATGACAATCATTAAAATGTCAGGAGACAACAGATGATGGAGAGGATGTGGAGAAATAGGAAAGCTTTTACACTGTTGGTGGAAGGGTAAATTAGTTCAACCATTGTGGAAGATGGTGTGGTGATTCCTCAAGGATCTAGAAATAGAAATATCATTTGACCCAACAATCCCATTACTGGGTATATAATCAAAGGATTATAAATTGTTCTATTATAAAGACACATGCACACGTATGTTTCCTGTGGCACTGTTTACAATGGCAAAGACTTGGAACCAACCCAAATGCCCATCAGTGATAGACTGGATAAAGGAAATGGGGCACATATACACCATGGAATACTATGCAGCCATAAAAAATGATGAGTTCACATCCATTGCAGGGATATGGAAGAATCTGGAAACCATTCTCAGCAGTCTGACACAAGAACAGAAAATCAAATACTGTATGTTCTCACTCATAAGTGGGTGTTGAACAATGAGAACATATGGACACAGATAGGGGAATTTCACACATTGGGCCCTGTTGGGGGCTTGGGGGGATAGTGGAGGGATAGCAGGGGAAGAAGGGATTGGAGAGGGATGACATTTGGAGAAATGCCTAATGTAGGTGACAGGGGAATGGATGCAGCAAACCACCATGGCATGTGTATACCTGTGTAACAATCCTGCACGATCTGCACGTGTACCCCAGAACTTAAAATATAATAAAAAAAATGACTGAAAGAAGACAAGGGGTTGTATATATTTTCTGCATTACTAGTAATCTTGTTAGAAATGATTTATCTTTAAGCATTACTGGCAGGGCACGGAGGCTCAAACCTATAATCCCAACACTTTGGGAGGCCGAGATAGGCGAATCACTTGAGGCCAGAGGTTTGAGACCAGCCTTGCCAAAGTGGTGAAACCCTTTCTCTACTAAAAACCAAACAAAGCAAAACAAAACAAAACAAAAAAATTAGCCAGATGTGATGGTGCACACCTATAATCCCAGCTATGAGAGAGGGTGTGGCAGGAGAATCACTTGGACCCAGAGGTGGAGATTGTAGTGAGTCTGCGACTGCACCCACTGCACTCCAGTCAGGACAACAGAGCGAGACTCTGTCTACAGACAGACAGACAACAACAAAAACTTACTACCTTCCCCCTTTCACTTTTAAGGAGAATGATCTCAGTATTAGCAAATTATTTCTTCATGATTTGACAAAGCTATATGTTTCGAGGAGAAGTGGAATAATGTGATTTTCAAACTTCCTTTCATATTTTTCCGGGACTCTCATTTTTTTTGAGGCCAAATTTTGTATTAAAAAATGCAAATATCTATAAAACTTGCATAGAAGTTTGTGATGGTTATGAAACTTAGATTAATATATTTTTCTCTAGAGGCAAACTTTTCTGTTTACTTCATAAATAAAGTTTATAAAACATTACTGTATAAACCCACAGAGCAGTGATTTTGGATTTTGCCATCTTTTGTGAAATTGAGCCCTTTTGAAATTGTATGAATGATGTCTTATCCTCTTAGCCATCCCTCCCTGCCCCAATTTTCAAAATCGGTTAGCTATACTTGCACCCCTTTTTTTGTCACTCATGTAATTTCGTCAGGTTTCAAGTACCATTACAGAATGACTGTCACCTTTTCTGTAGAAATAGCTTAAATTCCTCACCTGAAATACCAAAATTCAGTAAGTTACTTAGCCATCAAAGCTATGTGATGATGTTACATGTGAAACATTTTTTTTGAAATATAACTGTTTCATGTCCGATAATACTTGAAAAACCTACATTTTCAAGTTATATTAAAAGTTAAGCAAACCAAAGAAAAAATCCTCAACTTACAAATTCACAAAAGAAAAGAACACAGAAAAATGCATATTGTCCTCTTGGTGAAAAATAATGAATAAAATAATGAAAACCCTGCCATTTATTTGTATGTGTGTATATGCATGTAGGGACTGTTTCAGTGTTAACTGTCACTCCATACATATATATCCAAGGAAACCCTTATGTTGGAGGGCTTAGCGAACGTTAGTAATCATTAGCAGATAGTCTATATCCAGTCATTATTTTTTCTAATGTTTTCTAGAATCAATATTCTTAGGTGTACACTGGTATTCTTCCATTCTTCTTTGTAATATTTTATATTCTGCTTCTCAGTCCCCTTTTATTATTATATAATGGTTGATCAAGATTTCTAATGCATATTTTTAATTCCTGTATTTGTTCAATACAACACATTCCTGCAAATACAACTCATGTAAATTACTGAGCTATGTGCAATGCTTACTGAGCAGACACAAAGGGTATAGAGAGTGGGAACAGTAGTAGCAGAAGAGGTTTCTTGGAGGCTGATGGTGAGCAGTTATGAGTAGAAAAACTGCCTTCTTAAGAAATTCTGTATTAGGATTATTACATAGATAATATACTTTTATGTAATTTTAATGTAACTATACATCTTTGCAAATTAAGATACATAGGATATGAAGAAACTGAGCCTGTGGTGTTAAAGAAAATTTCTCCAAATCCACAAACAATTACACTATATAACCATCTTCCAAACATTGGTATTATACAAGATTCATTTAGACTCAAATTCTGGTTTTGCACTATCTGAGCAAATTTATAGTTAATTAACCTTTCTAAGCTTCATTTAAATGAAGATTTATTAGAATTGTTGTGAGTATTATGTGATAATACTAGGAAAGTGTTTAGTAAATTGTAATAAATAAATATTAGTAATTTTTGCTGCTGCTAATTTAAAGATTTTGTAGATTAAGCATTTGAGAGATAGCTTGAATATGATTATAACTGTGCAATAAGTTCGAATTTTGCTGCTTTTAAAAGCATTTTCTTGATTATAAAGATTTGGTATGAGACTTCTCACTTGATACACAATTCATTTCGTATATGACTTACAACTTTTGCGCCCCTTTTCACTAATTCTTATTATTTTAAGATTAATGGTATTGATTTCTCAGGAAAATAAGTTAGAATAAGTAGACATCAATTAGTGATATTTATTTTAAATCTATCTTTAACAATTTTTTATTTGCATATTTTGCTTTATTTTATTTAATTATTGATGTGTTTAATACATAATTAGAAACACAGATATAAAAACAGATCTTTTAAATTCTTATTATTCAATTAATAATACAAGTGCATAGTGTTTTTTTAACTGACATGTTTATTCACAGTTTCAAAATTTGTGATGATGTTTTTCTTATATAATTTGACTTTTAATGATTAATATTAAGTTCAAAATTGAATGTATCTTAAAAATATTTTATCACCAACCATAGTCCCTTGGTAATTTAGTACATAGGGTATAGTATAATAATATGAGAAACAGGTATATTAAAAGATAGAATAATTAATGCCAAAAATTTATATTTTTTCCTCAGTGTAAGTCCCAGTGAAAACTAAGAGATTCAGTGCATAAAGAGAATGTACCCATTTATTTTCTTTTTGGTAATATTATATTTATATTTCAAGAGTGGTTAAAAATAGAATTTTTCTTATTTTATTTGTGCAAGATAAATTCCAAGATTTTGTAATAAAATCTAGAATCACGAATATCTCTGCTACTTCCAGTTTCTCGGTATATACCTGAAAATATTTATGGGAGAAATAATGTGAATATTTTCTACTCTAAATAGTTAAACAAATTAATTACAATTATAGTACAAAGTCTGTCAGATTATTTCAAAGCTAATATGTGTGCTATGTTAAATTCATTTTGTAGTACCAATATTGTCACATTTCTCAATCTATAAAATTGAACTGATGATTATTTAAAGACCTTTAAACCTTTGGAAAAATTAATGCATAGTCTACAAATATTAGAAGACTGGAAGGACAATGTTTTGGTGAAATTTAAATGCCCAGCAAACAAGAATCACATGAGAGCTGTGATAAGCTCACGTATACCATTTTCCTAGGAATCACTACTAAAATTAAAATTCAGTACATACCATAGATCTTGAATAACAAAACCTTGAAGAGTCTTCATAGCCAAGGTTTGGTCGTGCTTCCAGTATGTTCCTTCACATATTTGCTTTCTCTGTGTATCATTCTTCCTTGGGTTTCCCAAGCTCATGGTCTTAATCATCTCTATACTGTTTAATATCTTCTTTTCTTAAAACATTCTCTACGTGATAGAGCAGTGTGAAGATGTGATTAATGTTTAGGGCTAAACTCACAGCCAGTGGTAATAGAAGAAAAATGTACACTTCTACACTTCAAACAACACATATATATGTCTAAAATTAGAACTTGATATTTCTGGAGTATTAACTGTTAGTTTACTGTTCTTAAGCAATGTATCTACTTCCTACTCTTCTCTAATAGCAGTGTCCATTTAATATAAACATCATTTTCATTTAGAGAAATAGAAAATAAAATTGCCAAGTTTAGGACTTGAGAATTCAAGGCCTTTAAGACAAAATCCATTGTATTTCAATAATTATTGTACATTGTAAATAATTACATATGTAATGAAAGTCATTGGGTCTACAACATAGACCAAAACCATAAAATATATATTTGTAAATCAAGGATTTTGTCACAGGATATCTAAGACTGGTAAATAATTAATAGATGTCTGCAAAAAGTCATGAAAATTCTAAAGAAAGAACAATAAATAGCACACTTGATTGCATACACATACACATATAAACGCATATTTTTTAATTTTGTTTTTAAGTGCATATTGACAAATTATAATTGTATATATTTATGGGGTACAAATAGAAGTTATGATATATGTATATAACATAACATCATTTTACCAGGCTAATTAAAATAGCTATCACCTCATGCCGGGCGCAGTGGCTCACGCCTGTAATCCCAGCACTTTGGGAGGCCGAGGCGGGTGGATCACGAAGTAAAGAGATTGAGACCATCCTGGTCAACATGGTGAAACCCCGTCACTACTCAAAATACAAAAAAAAAGTTAACTGGGCATGGTGGCGCATGCCTGTAATCCCAGCTACTCAGGAGGCTGAGGCAGGATTATTGCCTGCACTCAGGAGGCGGAGGTTGCGGTGAGCCGAGATTGTGCCATTGCACTCCAGCCTGGGTAACAAGAGCGAAATTCCATCTCAAAAAAAAAAAAAAAAAAAAAAAAAAAAAAAAAGCTATCACCTCTAATACATCATTTTTTATGCTAAGAACATTTGAAATTACTCTTTTAGCAATTAGAAATATATAATACATAGTTGTTAACTATATTACTGTGCTATACAATAGATCTCACAAAACTTGTTCCTCTTGTCCAGCTGAAATCTTGTACCAATTCTTCATTCTCCCCACTCCCCATCTCCTTTTAACAACCATTCTGCCTTCTGCTTCAATTAGTGCAATTGTTTTAGAGTCCATATACAAGTGAAATCATGCAGTATTTGTCTTTCTATATCTGGTTTACTTCCCTTAATCTCATATCCTCTAGTTTCATCTATGTTGTTGAAAATGATAGAATTTCCTTCTTTTTAAAGGCTGAATAGTATTCTATTACACACACACACACACACACACGCCACATTTTCTTTATCCGTTCATTCATTGATAGGCATTTATGTTCCTTCCATAGTGTGGCTATTGTGAATAATGCTGAAATGAACCTGGAAGTACAGTTATCTCTGGCATACTGGCCTCTAATATATGTGTATGTGTGGGTGTGTAATTAATGTACAATACAATAAGGAATCACAAACATGTCTAACAGCAAGGCAATCTTGAGGGAAAAAAAAAAAAAAAGCCAGAGACATCAAACTACCTACTACCTAATTTTATATTCTATTACAAGGTATAGGAATTAAAGCAGTATATTACTAGCACAAAAACAGACACATCAGCTAATAGAACAGAATAGAGAGCCCAGAATTTAACCCAGGTATTTGTGGCCAACTGATTTTTGATAAAGGTGCCAAGAACACACAATGAGAAAAAGGTAATTTTGAATACAACGTGTTAGGAAAACTAGATATCCACATGAGGAAGAGTCAAATTGGACCCTCTCTCACACCATATTCAATACAAAATCAATTCAAAATGAATTAAAGACATAAATGTAAAGGCACAACCTGTAAAACCATTAGAAGAAAACAAAGGGGAACTACTTGACATTGGTCTGGACTGTGATGTTTTGGATTTGACTCCAAAATCTCAGGCAAGCAAAGCAAAAATAGCTACATATTATTATGTCAACCTAAAACGCTATGCACAAGACAGGAAACAGCTGAGTGAGGAAAAACCTATGAATTTGGAAAAATGTTTCCAAGCACTATATCAGATAAAGGGTTAATATCCAAAATAAATAAGGATCTTGAACAATACAATGCAAGGAAAATATATAACCTAATTGAAAAAGGGCAAATGACTTAAATAGATATTACTCTAAAGAAGACATACAAATGGCAACAGCTAAATGAAAAAAATTAAGTATCGTTAATCATTGGAATTTGAATGCAAATTAAAACTGTAGTGAGATATCACCTCATTATTATGGCTATTATTAAAAAGAGAAAAGGTAAGTGTTGGCAAAGATGTAGAGAAAAGGGAATACCTGTGAACTGTTGATGGGAACATAAATTAGTACAGCTATTATTGAAAACTGTGTGGAGCTTTTTCAAGAACCTAAAATTAGTTACCATATGATTGAACTTACAATCTTTAATAAAATTAAAGTGAACTTTTCACATAAGACATGTTGCATTTTTTGGACTGTGTAACCTGATAGATATTCAAATCATGTGAGCTTCAAAATGTGTACACTCTAATTGTTGGAGCAGGTTCAATATATGTCTTGTATAAATATTTGTTAACTGTCATTTGAATAGAACTTTTCTTTTTTTCTTTTAATTTCTTCTCTACATATCAGTTACTAGAAATAAATATATTATCCTCTACAAAAGATATAGTTTAATATAGTCTAAATATTTTGTCATTGTTTTGTTCTTTATTCTGTTCATGAAAATAGCAGCTGGAACAATTAGACACTCACTTGTTTACAATCTCTGACTTTCAGAACTGTTCATTTTATCATTAGGATCTTTATAACAAATACTTTTATTTTAATTTAACTGTACTCTATATGATAATAGTATGGCTATTCCATTCTTTAGATTTTGTTGGTTATATGTTTTATATCCTGTAGTCTCAACTTTCCTATGTACTTATAATTTCAGATTTGTGTCTTATTTAATAAACGTAGAGGAAGTTTTGTTTTTATTCATTCTGAAAATCGCTGACTTTAAATTTTAAAATTCCATTTAAATTCAATATTAACAATCAATATTGTTAGGTATGTGAATCTACTCATGCAAGCATATTTTATACTTTCCCATTTATTTATTCTTCATTAAAAGATTTAAAATATATGTATGCATGAAACCTAAAGGAACCTCATAATGTTATTTCATCAACACCCACATACATGTTTATGATCATCATCTCCTTCTACTTTCTGGATGCAAACTCTGTCAGGGCATATACAACTTTTATTCCCTAAGTTTAGCCTTTAGATATAGTCTTACAGAATTTACATCTTTAAAATATCAAATTATCTACTAGATATGTGTGGTATATTTATTAACTTATTTAGGACTTTAATTAATTTAAGTAATATTTTGTGGCTTTTATTGTAGAAATTTTTTATACTATTATGTTCATTTCTAGGTATTTGATATTTTTGATACCACTTAAAATGACATAGATTATTTTAAATTGTGTCTTCTATTTTTGCCATATATGGTGTGTATACACACACACACACACACAGACACACACTGACCTTATATTCAATGATTTAAATTAATTTACATTTTATTGAGAACCAAGTTAATAATGCGTGGATTATTTAAAGATTTCTAAGCATGCACTAGTATTATTTAGGCATACTTAAGCTTATATTTCTTCTTTGCTAATTCTACCCCTTTTATTTCCCCATTTTCTTTATATATGCTGAATAAGATCTCCAGTCAGTACACTGTGGAATACTAGTGATATAGAGCTAAGGGCATGCTGAACTTGAATAGAGACCAATAGACAGGGAATAACAAACGTTGGTGAGAAGTGGAGAAAAGGCAACCCCATGCACTTGTAATTTAGTACAACCACCATGAAGAACAGTTTGAAGGTTTCTCAAAAAGCTAAAAATTGAGCTACCATATCATCCACAAATCTCACTGTTGAGTACATACCCACCAAAAGAAAGTCTGTACATCAAAAAGATATCCACACTCCCATTTTTATTATAGTACTGTTCACAGTAGTCAAGATTTGGAAGGAACCTAAGTGTCTGTCAACAGACAAATGGATGAAGAAAATGTGGTACTTAGACATAATGAAATACTATTTAGCCATAAAAGGAATGAGATCCTATCATTTGTAACAACATGGCTAGAACTAGAAGTTATTATGTGAAGTGAAATAAGTAAAGTAAATTCAGTAGCACATTGAAAGGATTATACACAAATGATGAGGAGGGATTTATTCCTGGAATACAAGTATGGTTAAGTATACAACAATCATTAAATGTGATATACCACAATAACAGAATAAAGGTTCTAAATCATATCATCTCAACAGATGTAGAAAAAAACATAAGGCTTTTGACAAAATTCATCAACCTCTTATGGAAAAAACTCAACAAACTAGATATAGATGGAATTTACCTTAATTTTATGAAGGCCATATATGAAGAGCCCACAGTTAACATCATACTCAACTGAAAGGTTGTCTTCGAAAATCAACAACAAAGCAAGAATGCCCTATTTCACCCCACCACCTGTTCAATGTTGGACCAAAAGTCCAATCCAGAACAATTAGGCCAGCTAAACAAATAAATAAAGCCATCCAATTTAGCAAGTAATAAGTAAAATCATCTGTTTGCTGATGGCTTTATCTTATATCTTAAAAACAACATAAAGAGTCAACAACAACAACAAAAACCTGACAGGACTAATATATAAATTCAGTAAATTTGCAGGACAGAAAATCAGCATGCAATAATCAGTTGCATTCTCAAACATTACCAACTAATTTTAAAAATTAAGAAATTCATAAATCTCATTTACAAAATTAAGAAATATCCAAATATTACAAGCTATCTAATTTTAAAAAATAAGAATTTCATAAATCTCATTTACAACAGCATCAACAAGAATAAAATACTTTGATGTAAATTTAACCAAGGATGTATTTATGTTGTACACTGAAATGTATAAAACATTGATGAAAAAATTATCAAAGACACAAATAAATGAAAAGACATCCTGTATTTATGGATCAAAGAAGTGATATTATTGAAATATTCACACTACCCAAATTAGTCTATGGATTTAACACAATCCCTATCAAAAACTTCGGGTATTTTTTACAGAAATGAAATACAACTCTAAAATTGATATGAAATCACAAAGTACCCTAAATACCTAAAGCAAGCCTCAGAAAGAACTATTATGAAGTGAAATAAGCCAGGCAAGAAAGACAAGCATTGCATGTTCTCTCTTATTTGTTGTGTCTAAAAATTAAAACAATTAAACTCATCGAGGTAGAGAGTAGAAGGCTGGAAATGGTAGTGGGGAATTGGAGGAGAGGTAAGGATAGTTAATGCGCAAAAGTTAGAAAAAATGAGTAAGACCTACTCTTTGATAGCACAACCTTAGAATGACCATAGTCAATAATAACTTAATTGTGTATCTAAAAATAACTGTAAGAGTATATTTGAGTCCGGGTGCGGTGGCTCAACCCTGTAATCCCAGCACTTTGGGAGGCCGAGGTGGGTGGATCACGAGGTCAAGAGATCGAGACCATCCTGGTCACCATGGTGAAATCCCATCTCTACTAAAAATACAAAAAATTAGCTGAGCATGGTGGTGCGTGCCAGTAATCCCAGCTACTCAGGAGGCTGAGGCAGGAGAATTGCCTGAACCTAGGAGGCGGAGGTTGTGGTGAGCCGAGATTGCGCCATTGCACTCCAGCCTGGGTAACAAGAGCGAAACTCCGTCTCCAAAAAAAAAAAAAAAAAAAAAGTATATTTGAATTGTTTTTAACACAAAGGATGAATGCTTGAAGTGATGGTTACCCCATTCTCCATGATGTGATTATTAACACTTAGTCTTTGGTAGTAACACTCCTGTAATCCAAGCACTTAGCTAGGCTGATGGGGATGAATTGCTTGAGCCCAGGAGATGGAGACCAGCCTGGGCAAAATCCTATGGCAAAACGCCATCTCTACAAAATACAAAAATTGGCTGGATGTGATGAACAGCTCTTGTAGTCCCAGCTACTAGGGAAGCTGAATGGGAGAATCACCTGAGCCTAGAGAGGTTGAGGCTGCAGTGAGCCATGATTACACTAATGCATCTCAGCCTGGGCAACAGAGAGAGACAACTGTGTCAAAAAATAAATCAATCTTTTAAAAATATCTGGAAATGTAAAATGTAAGTTGAGAATAAATATTTTGAAGGCATCGACTCTGATGTTGCAGGAGAATTGCATTCTAGGGAGAAGAAACAAGTGTAAAAGCTTTATATTGTAAGGTTACATGTGGTAAAATATTTTTTAAAATCCCATGTGACAAGTGCCTGGTAGACAAAAGAAATAGTGTTGCCACATGAGGGCAGAGAAATAGTCAGCAGACAGATCATTAAAGGATTTATAAGCCAGAGCAAAAGAAAAGTTAATGCTAAGTGTGGTATCCATACACTAGAAAGCTTTGACCATGGGAGAAACATGATGGTTTCTGTATGGAGAATGGGATATGGTACTGTGGAGATAAACGAAGAAGGGGCTTCTCCTGTACTTAGAAGGCTTTTGGAGTTTCCAAGTGAGAGATAATGGTTGACTGGATTTCTAGTGGGCAGAAGTGGTCAAAATATAATGAATTATACCAATTCAAGTATTTTGTAGGTAGACAGGATGGGACTTACTACTGGTAGGAAGGGTGAAGAAAGAATAATTAAGGATGACTCCCTGATTGTGGATTAAGCTACAGACAGGGTACCAGTGTCATTTAATGGGTTGGGGAGAACTTGGGGAGAAAGAGGCATTGATGGAGGCATGTCAACAGTTCTTTTTGGGACTTGTTAATTTTGAGATACCTGGACAATAGTCAACTAGATGCCTTAATTAAGTATTTGTATATGGGAATATGGAGCTGAGTAAATAAGTAAATACTAGGTTTAAATACAAGATTCAACAGCATAAGAATGCTATGTAAAGCCACGTATTAAATTTTTATCTTTTATTGGAATCACTGAGGAAACAGTACAGATAAAAACAAGGAGGTACTGGATGAAAGGGCACTGCTATTAGATTTAACTACATGTGATGCTGCACCTACATAAGTGGGATAGTAAAGGTAGAAGCTCAATTTTTCTGTCATTGTACATTAAATTTCAATCTAAAACCTGATTTTTGAATCCTATTGTTTAAAATACTGTTAAGCGCCTTTTTACAGAGGAAAAAGAGGATTTGAAATGGTTTCCTAAATCTTCAGTGAGATGCCAACATTTCCAGAAAAGTTTAACAATCTAAACACGTAATTTCACCATCAGCAGAGGAATATGATGAGCAGGTTACTAGAGGGAATGGAAGGAGAACAAAGGGCCAGAATTTGACTTGCTCTGCCATTATCGTTCATCCAGACTAACAAGGTGAGATCTCCTGGCAGGTCATGAGTTATAATAACCACTGACTTTTAGTAGTTGATGCAGGAGGGACAGGACCCAATGTTTAATGTTTAAGCAAGACAGTTATTCCTTACTGTTCCTTGGAAGCTAGCTTTTGAGAACATACAGAATAGGAGACCCTTCCTTTAATGTCCAGGAGAAGATTTGTGTTGCATCCAAAGTTTATGTCAGGAAGAATAAAGTGGAGAGAAAATCATTTAGCAATTTCTGCAACAACATTGGGTTTATTTCAGAAAATGGTAAATCAGAAATGAATAAATTGCCACTACTTGGGAAGTTCAAGGATATTGCATTTTGCTTAATATTGCTTTTTGTTTTTCCTCAAATCAATAGGACTTAAGGGTCACAAAAGAGTTTAATATAGTTTTAAAGATATAAAGTTAATTGTTTTCACATCTAAATAAATGCTATGTATATATCCTTTGTTACACTGTTAAATTCTGGTTTATTTAGTTTTGTGATGTATTTGGCTGTTTATCAAGTAGCTCTTTCATATGCCTCATTTAAATTTGTTCTTGTTGGTCATTTAGACAATTTTGATTTTTGTCCTTCTTTAAATCAAAATAAATTGGTTACTTTCTATTTCAAAACTGTGGATGATTAATTGGTAATGATATCATATATTATAGGCTAGTATCCTCTCCCTCATGAGAGACTTCCCTAACCTTTTCAAGGGCACTTTCTAAAGCTTCATTTACTTGGTTGTCTCTCCATGTTCTTCAAATATTTCTTAAAATGACAGAGGCCAAACTTGATAAAATTCTAAAAGAAACATAATCAAAAAATTACAGAGATAATATAAGAACAGTGTCAATTTAAACCTCTATATCAGTTCAATAATTTGTATTTCAAATTTATTTATTTTAATTTATCATGAACAATAGGATGTTATGAAGTACGTATACATTGTGAAATGCTGAAATCTTGCTAATTGACATAAGCGTCATCTCACATGGGTATCATTTATGCAATGAGAAGACAATGTTCATTCTCTTTGCATATTTCAGAAATACAATACGTTATCATTAACTATAGTCACCATGCTGTATAATAGATCTTTTGAACTTATTCCTTCTATCTAACTATAATTTGGTTCAATTATTGTTACATCTACTAAGTGTCCACAAAAATTAAAAAGAAAAACATTCATTCAATTTGGCTTGAAATAAAACCAAACTAACTTACCAAGAGTGCTTCTTTTGGCTTGGAAGTGGGACATCCAGCAACCATAAACATGGTTGTGGTTGTTTAAACTTCAGAAAGAAAGATGTTGGCTCCTAAGGAAGTAATTTTTTCTTTTACTTCTTTTTTTTCCCCCAGAGGGATGCTATATTTACTTGAAAGTAGACTTTCTTAAAGGTGTTTAACTTCAATTCATGGCTCCTATATTTCATTCTCTAAATTTGTGGATGCAATTTGAGATTATTTTAAATCTATAGATACAGTATCTCCCTCCTTGGGATTTTTAAGCCTTTATTAAACGTGTGTGTGTGTGTGTGTGTGTGTGTGTGTGTGTGTGTGTGTCCATGGATTTGGTTTCCTTATCTTCTACATCCTTATTTGAATATTCTTCTTTAAATCTTTCTAGAGATCATTCATTGAGTCCTTCCTATCCCCAAATTTAAGCGTATGCATTCTTCAAGTCTTTCAATGGATTCCCCCTTAATTTTTTAAACATCTTTCTTATATTTTTATAAATTTCTTCTGAGTTCTCCTTTGTATCCTTCTTTGCCCCTTTTTAAACATCATGATTCTTTGAAACCTCTTTT
The DNA here is from genome assembly GCF_048565385.1 of Saimiri boliviensis. Taxonomy (NCBI): domain Eukaryota; kingdom Metazoa; phylum Chordata; class Mammalia; order Primates; family Cebidae; genus Saimiri; species Saimiri boliviensis. Next base: position 196,102,647 of record NC_133450.1, on the reverse strand, counting down.
TTACTCACAAATTCAGTTGCAGAATACCGCTATTGTTTCATCAAATATGCTTTTGAATTATTCTTTCAGTTTGATTTCTTATTTAAGACCTATTTGCCCTTCTTCTTTGCATCTTTCTTTGCATCCTTCTTTTCATCCTTCTTTTCATCCTTCTTTGCATCCTTCTTTTCATCCTTCTTTGCATCTTTCTTTGCATCCTTCTTTTCATCCTTCTTTGCATCCTTCTTTTCATCCTTCTTTGCATCCTTCTTTTCATCCTTCTTTGCATCTTTTTTTGCATCCTTCTTTTCATCCTTCTTTGCATCCTTCTTTGCATCTTTCTTTGCATCCTTCTTTGAATCCTTCTTTGAATCAGAAGATTCTTTGTCAGAATCTGTCTTTGCATCTTTCTTGGCATCCTTCTTTGACTCTTTCTTGGCATCATCCTTCGAGTCACTGTCTGTACCACTGGGCTTCTTCTTATCTTTCTTATCCTTTTTATTCTCCTTTGCATCTTTCTTGGCATCTTTCTTGGCATCCTTTGGGTCGTCACCTTTCTTTGCATCTTTTTTCTCATCCTCAGCCTTCTTTTCATCTGCTTTTACAGATTCTGATTCTGTGGTTGAATCCTTGTCCTTCTTTGAATCTTTTTTGTCTTTCTTTGCATCTTTCTTTGCACCTCCTTTTTCATCTTCAGATTCTGTGGCTGAGTCTTTTCCCTTCTTTGCATCCTTTTTACCTTTCTTTTTACCTCCTTTTTCATCTTCAGATTCTGTGGCTGAGTCTTTTCCCTTCTTTGCATCTTTTTCACCTTTTTTGCTATCTTTCTTTGCATCTAGCTTTTCATCTGTTCCTTTATCTACATCCTTGCGTTTCTTTAAATCTTTTTTCCCTTGTTTTAATTCTGATTCGGAACCTGTTGTGTCCTTCTCTGTTGACTTGTCTTCACCTTTTTTACCAATATCTGGGAATAAATATTCAAATATTTCTTAAAATAGAAAATCCAAACCTGATAAAATTCTAATAGAAACCTAATCAGAAAATTTACAGAGACAATATAAAAACAGTAAGTGCTCTCCACCTGCTGCTTTAGAATCTGCCTTGGCAGCACGAGTTGGTTTGAGAGGCTGCCTCCTGGCAGCTAAATAAACAGATGGTCTCTCGGAAATTCTCATTAAAGAACGGTACATCCATAATGGTCGTCTATGACCTCCTCTTAATTGTTCTTCGTCGATTATCTGAAAGATTGGTTACAATAATGATGAACAACTTGTGGGTCAATTACACAGTTTTTTATTAGTATATCCCAAATATATTTTAACTTTAACCATAAAGAGATTTTAGCTTTTGTTGAAAAGTGGGGAAGTTACAGATTTCATCATTTATTTTGGTTTTGTTTTTTAAAATTTTCATCCTCTTTTTTAAACTAGTGAATACTCGTGCCTTATTTGGAGCTTACTTTCAGTTCATAGGACTTTCATAGTTCCCTCAGGATTTTAGGTTCAAATTGGTGGAGATCTCCATTGACTCAAGGCATATCAGAACCTCTCTTCACAATCATAGGAGGCTTAAAAAAAAAAAAAAAAAGAAAAGAAAAAAAAAAAACTCTATGTTCTTGAGAATTCTTGGAATATTTTGTCCAACTTCTAATTTTTGGTAACTCAGAAACTGTTCTCTAATATCTAATAGTTTCAGGTTGAAGCATATCTTAGTCTATTTTCATTTTCAGAGTCTCTGAAATTTAGAATGCTACTCATAGTTAAAGATAAAAGCCTGAAACTCCTATTGCTTAGTGAGATACAAATTGAGTATCATCAGATTGGTAACCAAAATAATAAAATCTGTAACAGGGAATGTTAGTTTGAGATTGTGCATTTTATTTTCAACTTCTAATTAGACATGTACAAAACTAAATGACAAAAATAGCCAATATTGGTACAAATATTAACAATGGAAAAATAAATTCACCAAAGAAAAAAAGAAAAAGAACTTTGTTCACTACCAATGGGATACATTTTAAAAAATAAACAAGTTAATGATACATTTATTTTGTGAAAACTTTACTTTGAAAATATGCATATCCCATGTTGACTCCAGAAACATTGGGAAATATTTATTTTCCAATACTCTGTATCCTGAATTCTGTATTACAGAACTGAGGAAGTATTAAAGGTATAATGTAATCCCATTATTCAAATGAGGGGGTTTCTCCAGCTGAAGAACATTTTCCGAAAGTTCATACTAACTCTAACATTAGGATCTCCATATTTTTTTACTTACTGGAAACTTAAAGAGTTACTTATTTAGTAACCCTTTATTACAAATTTTTTGTAATAAAGGGTTACTAAAAAAATAGTTAATATGAAATAAAGGGGGCAGTTGTATACAGTAAAATGCAAATAAAACATACCTACTTTTTTAAGGAGTAGAATTTGAATTACTTCCTGTGCTGTTCAATATGGCATTTCATAGCCACGTGGGAATTTGCTTTAATTCAATGTAAATTAAATTTAAATGTAAAATTTAAATGTAATTTAAATGTAAAATTTAAATGTAATTTAAATGTAAAATTCAATTCCTCAGTTACACTAGCCTCATTTTAAGTATTTAATAGCCTCATTGGACTATAGAGATAAATATTGCCATCATTGCTGAAACTTTGTCAGCTTTGATCTATAACACATAAAACTATACATGATTTCATAAGCTTTCTACTCATGAGTGATTACTTAAGACTAATACTTGTAATTACTTAATGTGGTCATAATTATTACTAAGTTATTACTTATTACAGATAATTATGTTATCTTTCCAGTACTTACAGGGCCTGTATTGTCCCTTATCTGAGAAGGTTTTGATCTTCTTTTTTTTCCTGGCCGTTGTGGTTTTGGGAATGACAGGGCAAAGTGTTGCTGATTCCATGATTTTTTGCTTAATTCACTGACTAAAATAAGAAAGACAAGGCACACGTTTTGAAATGAATAGAATTTCATCAGAGCTGAAATGGCATTAAGTGCAACATATATCATGTAAATGAATAAACAAGTGATTCAAATTATGGCTTCATTTATTTGGTAATGTTTGCAATTTTCTGTCATCAATATGAGAAAATAAAAATTGATTTTTCAATTTTGACCAGTTTTACAGATAACTATATAAAGTAGTTGTTGCAAAACTAATATCACTAAATGGAAAGATTCAGTTTTACTGCTTCCCTTTAATTCTATCTCTTCCAATCCAGGTTTTTGCTTCATACTTTTGGTTAGCATACAATTTTATTAACAACAGGAAATAAGTTAACTACTTTTGTAGCTCCCACACTACTTAGCACAATGCTGACATAAAATATTCAGAAAATACATGATTTCATCTAAATGCTAAGGCTTAAGATCCCCTTAGTTAATAATAACTTTCCAAGCTACAAGAGTAAATGTTCTACACCCAAGAATGGCATTGTTATAGGTGACATATTTAATAAAGAAATTGACAAAAAGTCTACAGAATGGTGCCTGGGAGGGTGAAGTAAGCTGGAAACTATACTAGAAATGATTAAAGATACTTCGGTTACCAATGAGACCAATGAGAGATTTCATCATTGTATTTAGATACATGCAGTATTAATGTGTGGAAATAATAGACATTTCCTATGAGTCCTCTAAAGAAAATAGGAACAGTGGAAAAATGTACAGAAAAAAATCATATTTGAGCTCAATATCTGAGGGGAATGTAATTGATTTTTGAAGTCCTCCAAAATCAGATACATTTGCCTTGTCTAGCAAAGAAATTTTGGTCTAATTTTAAGCTGGATATAATTTATCAGGAATGTTGTAGAGGAATAATCAGCATTCCTGATAGATACTATCCAGCTTAAAATTAGATATAATAAACGTAAACAAGAAATTGTTTATCTAATTTCTACATTGCTTTTCAACTGTAAGATTATCTGATTGTATGAGTTCTAACATGTAACTATTTCCAACTTTATGTTGCTGAACATATTTACTTAAAATTCCTTGGATTCAAAACAAAGCAAAATACATGTAAAAGGTGTTCCATGTACCTGTAAGAAAGGTTCCTTGGGAAATAGAAAGTTGATTATCAATTTGATTCCATGGCAATGTTTGCTTTATCACTTTGAATAGAGAGTAATACTTGACATAAAATTAATCACACATGTTTTGAAATAAATATTGAATGCTTTCTTACCTGGAATGTAATTATCATATGTCCCAAAGTTTACTTTTTGGCTATTAAAATATAAAAGAAAGATCTTAGTTAATTTATATAAAATCAGTGTTCTAAATTGGCGTTATTATGCTTCAGCACTTACAACTAACAACTAGAGAAATACTTCACATTCTCAGATATCTTTAACAATATAAGATTACTTCATCTCCAGGATAGAAGAGATTAGCCAATGTGTTTTCAAATTACAACAGTACTAAATAGTGGTTGGCCATACAAACTATATATACATATATCTGTCTAATAGATACGTGTGTGTGTGTGTGTGTGTGTGTGTGTGTATACACACACACACATATATATAAACAAATTGCACATCCGAAAATATACATTTACAAAATTAGAAAAACAGTTGAATTATTTTTCTCATTTCATGTTTCAAATTCTCTTGCAATTCAATTTGAAACAAGATATCACTTTGTAAACCCTATGTTTATGTAAAAGCATATCCTCAAAATACTCTCCAAACTTTACCAAATCCAAATTATTAAATGGCATATATGTGCACCTGTGAATTTGTGTGTGCACGTGTATATGTCAGTGTGGACCACAAAAATTCATAAGGAATTTTGCTACATTTTAAAGAAAATCTGAAAAACAAAACTACATTGCAAATTATTTTCCATTTATAGTTTCCCATTTGATTTATTACTATCTAAACATGTTTGTTCCCGTGAAGGAGAGTGTTACAATCTAATCTTTATTTATTGGTGATGGAGACAAACCCTACAATCTATTAAAGAAATATTATTTTACATAGTTTCATTATATTTTGAATATAGAGCGATCGATCGTTGGGCATGAGTGAGTTTGAGGCTTATGTGCCTCATGTAGTGTTTATTTTGACAGATGTATAGTAAAATTTAAGGTTTAAGTATAGAAAAAGCAGATTCAGGCCGGGCGCGGTGGCTCAAGCCTGTAATCCCAGCACTTTGGGAGGCCGAGGCAGATGGATCACGAGGTCAAGAGATCGAGACCATCCTGGTCAACATGGTGAAACCCCGTCTCTACTGAAAATACAAAAAATTAGCTGGGCATGGTGGCACGTGCCTGTAATCCCAGCTACTCAGGAGGCTGAGGCAGGAGAATTGCCTGAACCTGGGAGGTGGAGGTTGCAGTGAGCCGAGATCGCGCCATTGCTCTCCAGCCTGGGTAACGAGAGCGAAACTCCGTCTCAAAAAAAAAAAAAAAAAAAAAAAAAAAAAAAACAGAAAAAGCAGTGTCTTGATACCTTGACTAAAGAATGAAGCTACCAGTATAAAGCATGGCACATTTTTTCACTCTATAAAAATTTGTATTAATTGAATAACATTTAATATGTTTTCACCAGTAAGTTATCCAGTCTATCATTTTCTTAAACTGTACCCATGCCCCAAAATTACTTGCCCCATAATATCTAAATATCTAAATTCAGATCCAGTCAAACGACGTTTATATACTGCAGAAGAAATTTTAATGTCCAGTGGTGGTTATGAACTGCATTATTCCAAATGCTCTGAATGAGGAAATATTTCAAGTTCATGAAACATTATTAAACATGAGATTTTCATTTTTTAAGCTTTACTTATTCATTTTATTATTATTATACTTTAAGTTCTGGGGTACATGTGCAGAGTGTGCAGGTCTGTTATAGAGATAAACACATGCCATGGTGGTTTGCTGCATCCATCATCCGTCATCTACATTAGGTATTTCTCCTAATGCTGGAATGATCCATCAATTTCTTCTATAATTTCTAGGACATCTTCTTTAATCACAAAGCAATTTAAATTAAAATCAATAATAAAATTATCTAGAAAATATATAAATATTTGAAAAATTAACAGCTCCTTTTAAAGAACCAGTGGTCAAACAGAGATCACAATGAAAACCTACTGAAAAAGAAGCTACTGAATAATAAGTTAATATATGAAAATTATAGAATATTGCTTAAAAGTTCATAGAGAATAACTTATAGTTTTAATGTTTTATATTATTAAAAATGTTTAAAATCAGTGTTTTAAATCTCTCCATTAAAATTAGGAAAATAGTATAAGAAAAGAAGTAGAGGAGGGGTAAGTATGTTCCAACTCATTTTTAAGGCTAATATAAATAACCCAAATCCTCTTGAGGTCAATACTAAAAATGCATATTATATCTATCATTAATATAGACACATAATTTCTTAAAATTAAATAGTACTGACAAATATGTAAAATTGCTAATACATGATAACCATCTGGTTTACTTTCCAGAATATGAGGTTGGTTTAACCTAAAATCAAACAATGCAGTTATTGACTGTACCAGAGAGGAAAGACATGCTCTCACCAGCAGAACCAGACTTAAAGGCATCAAGTTACTCAGCTTCTAAATCACAACAAATGCATTTAAACCTTTACCAAGCATTATACTTTAAAATTATTGTTTTTATAAGAAAGTAGACACCAGTATCTATGGAAAGCCTATTTTATTTTCAATATTCATGTTTTATCTTTCTTTTAACAATACTGCTGAATGAAGTCCCGCCCATACTTTACATTTCAAAACTCCATTCCTTTACTTTTGTTCCATGTCCTCTGTAAAAAAGGTTTACAGAATTGAAACCTGTTCTTTACCTACCTTATTTTAACACAGAATAATTTAAGCATAAGCATACTACTATATGACTTACTTCTCATGTCTGGATTAGCTGCTTTATATAACAAACTACTTTCACATACTCAATATTTTGCAAGAGGGATACAATTAGTATTTGGTTGGTCATATTCTGATAGAGCTGCCCCACTTTTTACTAAAGGTTACCACTGTGATATATGCCTCCTTTAAATTCGGTCACAATCCTCAGTCACTATTACATACACAAAAATAATTCACAGAAATTTCCAAGTGGTTCCCTGACCGAAAATCATAAATTATTTTATTTTATATTACCCAAAATACAATGTAATAAGAAATCAAGTAAGACTCACCATAAAAAAACAAACAAACAAAAAAGACTTATTTAAAGCCAGGTATCTATTTTGCTGAAATGCATGTAATAGCTATATCTTGAATTAAAAAAAAAAATCTATTACGTTGCTTGAGAAACTTCATCTGCTAAACACTTTATCTTTTGCTTATGAATGGCACAGTAATAATATAATAAACACCTCTTCACACTAAAGAAGTTAAATGTAAAGCTAGTGAGTATTTTAGTATTTTAAAACATAAAATTTGACTTACAATCGTGGGAGAGACATTTCCCCCACCTATGACTTGCCAGGACTTAAGTATTTTAAGTTCAAACTAGTGATGTTGTAAGGTGACATCATAAAGAGGCCAAGGGCACTCGGACTTAAAGGGACAAAGCCAAAGGAGACACTTATGTTTTATGCTCTCTAAAATTCTAAGTTTAATGCTTACTTTCACTTATTGTTGTTTACTAAATCTAGCTACAAATATTAAAAATAATTGGTTTTCACACTTTAATAAAGTACTTATTTAATTTTTTCATGTAGTTGTAACTTACATGGAAAAAAGGCAAATCTAAACATTAATCTGTGAAGATCAGTTGTGATCCTGATTTCCCTTTCATTCCTGTAACTTTTGTTAAATCATCTGCATAACTTTATATGTCTTTCTCTCATCTTAAACTTATGGTCTGCTTATACACAAAATATTTTAAACAAAACTAGATGCTTTTTAAACTTATAAACATATAGATATATCTGAGTTAGTACATTTTTATTAAACTCACAATTTCACCCCATTAATAGATGAATACTAGTATTATACAGAGAGGCATTTAAACATGTGGCTCTTATTTAGCTCTTTTTAGCATATCTTAACTATTTTTGTCTTAAGAAATAGTTTTATTAAATATCAGCTACTATAAGAAGTAAACTACAAAAATATTAGTGGTTTGATTCAAAGTTTATAACTGATCTTACACAATAATAAACTCTAGAGGCATTGGAGCTGGGATGGGAGCCTTCTATAATTTAGATTTCTATGATCTAATTACTTTACTGTCTGACTTAATGAGAATATCTACTGATGTTTTCCTGAAAAGTGATGATTTAAAGCAAAGTATAATTTCTAAACCTAGACTATTTTGTTGAGCATTTCATAGTCTGTAGTGGCTTACGAAAATATTAATCTCTAATGCATTTACTCTATCAGCATATATTAAAATCTAAATCATGACTGAGCAACCAGCAATACTTGCCTTCTGCATTATCATCTCTTGAATTAATCTCTCATTGCCATTCTTAATTAAATGTGTATGATCTACTAATATCCTAGAGAGCCAATTATGTTTTTATAATGAGCATGTACCAGTTTCCTATTGCTACATAGAAAATTATTACAAATTTAGTGACGTAAAACAATAATTATTTTTTATCTCGTAATTTTATAATTCAAAAGCTTAGGCAGGTTTAACTAGGTCCTCTGCTTAGGGTCTCACAAGACTGAAATCAAATTGTCAGCTGAACTGCGTGTTACCTGGAGACTCTAAGAAAGACGCAGTGTCTAAGCACATTTCAGCTGGTAGAATTTAATTCCCTGTGGCTCTAGTTCTGGTATCTCTGTTTTCTTGCTTGCTGTCAGCTATGAACTGCTTTCTGCTCTTAGAAATTGTCTAAATTTCTTCTCAAATACCACCCCCTACATCTTCAAACCTGAAATAGTTCATGGAGTCCTCATAATTAAATCAGTCTTTTCTCAGCCTTCATAAACCACTATCGGTTGAGGAAAAGCTTTGTTTCCTAAAGGGCTCAAATGATTAGATTCAACCAACCTAAATAATGTCTTTTTCATAAGGATCAGTTGTACTTCATAATGTAGCATGTAATAAGAATGCCATCTCCTGTTATTCACAAATTCTACACACACTCCGAAGGAATGGTTGTTGGGAGTCTTTCTTAGAATTTTGTCTATGACAAATCCAATGTTAAGACTAAGAGTCTGTTCTAGAATTTGAGGATTAATAGAAATATTTCAAACTATATCAGCTATATATATATATCAGGCTATATAAATATACATACATATATTATATCTTAAGATATTGCCAATGTCTATCCAGCATTGGCACTATAATCATATATTAATATATTAGTGGTTGTTTTTAAGCTTAGAAATCATGTCTTCAAACATAGATATTTTACTTTATAAATGTATGTATACATATTTTCAGTGTTTTATAGGTTGTGCAGTTATTTGTATACATTAACTCATTTTTTCTATAATAATGAAAAGATTAGAAGAGGTGGTTCTTGAATGAGAAATATTTATTTCCTAAGAGTTTGCAATAGGTTAACAACTCGGAAACATGGCTTATAATTTCATTCTTAAAATCAATATATGTAATTGTAGATTCTTCAAACTTGCAATAATTTCAAAGGCTCAGTGTTTCATGTATTTATGTAGACATATGCATATACAATGTGTCTATATGATTTGTATATCTACTTATTAATCTTTCTATTCATGTATCATCAATTTATCTCCCTCTTTGTTTTGCAAAAGGTTTAAGACAATAAAAAGAGTATATAAATATAGAAACCACCTTATTAAATGCATTCTAAGACATTTTACACAGTATAGTAGTTTATATCATTTCAAAAAGTTTTATTTATAATTGACATGTAATAATTGTACATATGTATGGGGTACCGTTGTGAGTTAAATGCATGTATATATAGCATAATAATCAAACCAGGGTAATTAGCATGTTCACCCCTTTAAACATTTATTATTTGTGGCTATTACATTTGTATTAATCCATTTTTGTATTGCTATAAATACCTGAGACTCGATAATTTATAGAGACAAGAGGTTTCATTGGCCCACAGTTCTGCAGGTTGCACAGGAAGCATGATAGTGGAATCTGTTTGGATTCTGAGTAGTCCTCAGAAAACTTGCCATCATGGTGGAAGGCAAAGAGGGAGCAGGCATGTCACATGGCCAGAGCAAGAGCAATGGATCGTGGGGGTGTGGATACTACACACTTCAAAATAACAAGATCTCATGAGAACTCACTCATTATCCTGAGACCAGCACCAAGGGGATGATGCTAAACTATCATGAGAAATCCACTCCCATGATCCAGTTACCTCCCACCAAACCCCACTTGCAACACTGGGGATTATAATTCAACATGACCTTCAGTGGAGACACAGATCCAAACCATATCAACATTCAATTATTTGATTCTACTATCTTGAAATACATAATACATTATTATTAGCTATAGTCACCCCACTGTGTAATAGAACACCATGACTTATTTTCATGTCTTTGTACCTATTGACCAGATTCTCCTATACCTCCCTTTGGCTATTGTCCTCAGCCTCCGGTAACCATTATTCTACTCTCTACTTCTGTGATATCATCTTGTGTTAGATTCCACAAATGAGTGACATCATTCAGAATTTATATTTCTGTACCTGTCTTATTTCACTTAACAAAGTCTTATCCATGTTATTACAAGTTGAAATTTCATTGTGTTTTACGGTGAATAGTATTACTATTTGAGGCTTAATAGGAATACATCTTCCTTTCATATATACTTTTTATTATATTTCAAGATCTGGACAATGTTTATCCAGCTTCACCATGATAATCATACATAGGTATTTTGTGGTTGTCTTGAGCCTAATAACTGTGTCTTCAAGCGTAAACATTCCAGTTTTTAAATGTATATGTATATATATTTAAGTGTTTTATAGGTTATAAAGTAATTCATGTACACAGAGTCATTATTTTCTTATGATAACACAGCAAAAAGTTTACAGCACTGCAATAGACATGGAAGTGCAGATATGACTTTGAAATGCGTATTTAATTTTCTCTGGATATTTACTCAGTAATGGAATTGCTGTAATGTATGATGGTTCTATTTTTACTTTTTTGAGGAACCTCCATACTGTTGTATATAATGGATGTACTAATTTACATTTTTACCAACAATGTGCCCTTTCTCCACATCCTCACCAGCATTTGGTAGTTTTTGTCATTTTAATGATAGCCATTATAACTGTGGTTAAGTGATAGCTCATGGTCATTTTGATTTTAAGGAGCATTTTTTTTTCATGTACCTGTTTGTCATTTGTATGTATTATTTTAAGCAATGTCTGTTTAGGTACTTTGCCCATTTTCATAACAAACTATTTCATTTTATGTTATTAAGTTGTTTGAGTTTCTTACACATCTTGGATATTAATCCCTTGTAAGATACCTAGTTTTCAACTTCTGTAGATTGTTTCTACTCTGTTGATTTTCATTTATCAGAAGCATTTTAGATTGGTGCAATCCCATTTGTCTATTTTTTTGTTTTTCTTGCCTGTAATTTTGAGGTCTTACAGAAAAAAACTTTGTCCAGCTTTGTGAAGTGTTTTCTCCATGTTTTCATCTAGTAGTTTTGTAATTCTTGGCCTTTTTTAAAGCCTTCAATTCATTTAGAGTTGGTTTTTCTTTATGATGAGAAATGTGGAGTCTAGTTGCATTCTTCTGCCTGTAGAATATCCAGTTTTCCCAGCACCATTTATTGAAGAGACTGACCATTCAGTCACCAATGTGTTTTCTTAATGCCTTTTTAAAAAATAGGTTGGCTGTAAATATATGCATTTATTTCTAGGTTTGTTTCTCTTCATTTCAATTACTATGTATCTATTTTTATGCTAGTAGTGTACTATTTTTGATACTATATCTTTGTAGTGTATTTTGAAGCCAGGTAGTATATTGCCTCCAGATTTGTTCTTTTTATTCGATATTTCTTTAGCTATTCAGGATCTTTTGTATTTCTATACAAATCTTATGATTGTTTTTCTACTTCTGTGAGAGATGCCATTGGTATTTTGATGAAGATTATATTGAATGTAGATTACTTTGGGTAGTAAGAACATTTAAAGAATACTAATTCTTTCAATCTGTGTACACTGGATATCTTTCCATTTATTTGTGTTTTCTTCATTTTCCTTCATTAATGTTTTATAGTTTTCACTGTAGAGATCATTCAACTCCTTGTTTAAGTTATTCCCTTGGTATTTTGTTTTATTTCGTTTGTTGCTATTGCTTTCCTGATTTTTTTTTTAGATGGATCATTATTAGCATACGCAAATGATACTTATTTTTGTGTGTCGATTTTTTATCCTGTCACTTTACTTTGTTTTCTTCTTACTGTCATTGCTTTAAAATCTGTTTTGTCTGATATAAGAATAGCTACTCCTGTTCACTTTTGGTTTCTATTTGTTTGTAGTATTTGTTTTTCATCTCTTTGCCTTGAGTTTATAGAAATCCTTATGTTTTGGGTGAGTCTCTTGAAGACAGCAGATACTTTATTTATTTATTTATTTTTTAATCCATCCTGTCATTCTGTATCTTTTAATGCAACATTTAAGCCATTTACATACAACATTAATGTTGAGATGAGAGGTACTGTTTTATTTGTCGTGTTAGTTGTTACCTAGATACTTTGGGGGTTTCATTGCTGTTGTTATGTTATTGTTTCGTAGACCATGTGAGTTTTCTGCTTTCAGATGGTTCTATTTTGGTGCATATGGAGCTTTTATGTCAAGATTTAGAGCTCCTTTTAGCATTTCTTGTGGTGCTCATTTAGTTGCAGCAAGTTCCCTCAGCATTTGTTTGTCTAAAAAACTTTATTTTTTCCTTCATTTATGAAGCTTAGTGTAGTTGGTTACAGACTTCTTGGTTAGCAATTATTCTGTTTAAGGAGAGTAAAGATAGAACTCCAATCCCATCTAGCTTGTAAGGTTTCTGTTAAGAAGTCTGCTGTTAGTCTGATATGTTTTCCATTATAGACTACCTTAATGTTTTTGTCCTACAGCTCTTAAAAGTCTTTGTTTTACGTTGACATTGCATAGTCTAATGACTATGTGTCTTGGTGATAATTGTTTTCAAATGGCTTTCCTAGGAATTCTTTGAACTGATTGTATTTGGTTATCTATGTTTTCTCTTCTCCCTCATGAATTTTTCTTAGGTTTGGCTGTTTTACATAATTTCATATTTTTTTGGAGACTTTGTTCATTTCTTTTGATTTTTTTCTTTATTTTGGTCTGATTGGAATAATTAAAAAGCCTTGTCTTCAAGCTATGATTTTCCATCTTTTATTTGTTCTAGTCTATTGTTGAATTTTTCCACTGCATTTTGTATTTCTTTACAAAAATATAATAAATAAAATACATTAATGTTTCTCTCATTTTCAGAAGTTCTGATGATTTTTCTTTATGATATCTATCTCTTTGGAAAAAATTTTACTGATATCCTGAATTGTTTTAAAAAATTCCTTATGATGATTTTCACATTCTTATGTTATCTCTTTGAGTAGCTGAATAACTAACCTTTTGAATTTTTGATCTGGTATTTCAAGGTCTTCATCTTGGTTTGGATTCATTTTTAGGGAGCTAACGTGATCTTTTCAGAGTGTTATAGAATCGTGTTTTGTTATATTATCAAAATTACTTTTCTGATTGCTTCTCACTTGTGTAGACTATTTCTTCTAATTGTTCTTGAATACATTTTTGATTTGACTGTGTTTTGTTTGTAAATTTATTTTTCTTCATCTTAAGGATGGAACTTAATGTTTATAGTTTATTATAGCCTAATATGGCTCTCAGTGCCTTTTGGGGTGACTCTTCGTTTCTTTGTTGTAGGCAGTCTTTATGTGATGGCTTTCTCAGATGCTGACTGTTGTAGCTACACATTTGTTGTGTGGGCAGTTCAGAATCTGCTATGGGGTTGAAGTGGCAAGGATCGCTTGAAGCTTATTTCATTCCCCTACTTACTGAGTTGATGGATTGGGCTTTAGAACAGTAGGGGAAGTATCCTTGGGTAGGAACTGGTTGTAGCTACAGTAGATGGGTAGATACAATACTCAGTGGTGGGCAGAGATACCAGTATTGCTAAAGTTGGCTGAAGGGGCCCTCAGTTAGAGGCACTGAGGTCTTATCAGGGTGACAGGTGAGAACTACCTCAGCTCCTCTGCCAGGCCAGCAGAAAAGCTATCCACTTCTTGGTCTCACTTCTGCTGCAGTGTTCTGGCTATTCAGATCAGACAGGCACCTTTTTTTCATCCATGGGACTGTTAATGCTCCAAATAGAAAGGAACTGTGACTGCCTCTCATGTAACCCTGAGCCTGGAGAGTGCTCCTCCTGAGAATCACTCACCCTGAAGTATTCTAGAAAGCCTGTCTATAGGTGCACCCATGGTGTGTTTCTGTGGGAGAAACTTTAGCTGTGTCTGCAGTGGTGTTCAAGGGGTGAAAGAAGGACCCTTCTCAAAGACCCTTCATGATACTGAGGCTGCCTGACTGTTGGGGTAGTGGTGCAAACTTTCCTTGCTGAGCCTAGCACTGCAACTGTGTCTCTGCTGAAAGAATCTTTCTACCAATGAGATGATCTGGGGCTTAAGGCCTGCCATCCATATTCTTTGGTCCCTTGGGAATTCCCTTGATGTGGTACTACTTCCTCCCTCCCTTTGGGAGTAGGAATTCCTGACAACCACTCTACAACTATTGTTATTGTTCTTCTGAGTCAAGCCACCCCATGGGGCTGCTATACCCCAGGCTGATGCTGGGAAATATCTGCAAGGAATCTGGTGGTGTAACCTACCCTCAAGATTCCCAGCAGTGGGAAGCAGCACCAACTCTAATGGAGGTGTTAGGGGAGTGATGTAGACACTGTGAGATTCCTTGATTGTAGGTAGGCTTAGTGTGCTGGCTTTCATGAATAGTAGTGAAGTTATCATGCAAACAGACTCAGAACCTTTGGTTATCCAGGGTTTTGTAGGCAATGGTGATAGCAGCTAAATACTCATTGCTTTCCTTTCTAGGCACAGTGTCATTCTACCTAGAGTTGCTGTAATCGACTGTATAGCTGGGCTTCCAGAGAGGAAGTGGTGCTTGCAAAAAAGCACCACCTGCAGTAGTAGCAGGGGGATTTGAGCATACCTTTGCTTTCCCAGGGTGGGTATCGTGCTTTCTCATGTCATGAGCAGAGCTATATAGCTCCTCCAATTTTCTATCCTTTGCATTAAGCTGACAGTGCAAGTGGAGGGGTACAGCCTGATGGGGGCTAGGTCAGGCAGGTCTGTAATCTGACCCTCCATGTGTCGGGTGAGCTTTGGCTCCTGTGTGTGTCAGTAGCTAGTTCTTAAGCCACTCAGGTAGTGTTCCAGAGGGTAGTATAACTGTCTCTGCTACACAGAAGAGTTTGCAAGGGAGTGGAAAGTCTCACAAGCTCCTGGGCAGTTGGTAAGTCAAATCTCACTCCCGTAATGCTTCACTAATAGACCCAGGTTAAGATTAAGGCAGCCTGCATACAGAACTCAAACCTCCCCCAGGCCAAAACCTTATAGCAGCTGTAGATTACAGGCTATGTTCCTCCTTGTCTGCCCACAATGCTGGGTGCTCAACTTCTGTGCTTGTGTCTGCAGCACAATTCCTGCTCCGTTCCACTTTTCCCTTTCCAGATTCTGGTCAAAGAATTTCATCCCCACTTGAGATTATATCGTGAAATTCAGCTGGGTGCTTCTTTCCTCCTTCCACCCATGTCTAAGATATTGGCTTACTTCTCCTAACTCCCCTGTAAGATATAATAAGGAAAGGCTTCCCTTGTTCCATGCTGGAGATTGGGAATGCCTGCAAGACTTTCCTGCTGCACTTCTACTTTTATATTTTTCACTGTTCCCTAAATCAGTTCCAGTTCTGGGTAGGGCTATGGCCTTCTGTCACGAACTGGCTTTTCAGATTCCTGGTAGGGCTGTGTATCCTATAGGCGGTCTCTTCCCCACTTGCAGTCTGGGGACTTACAGTTTCATGGCTGTCTCACAGAGTAGGCTGCAGTCTACAGTGTCTTTCAAAGAGTCTGTGGATTCTTTCAGTTTTCTTTTTAAGTTCCGGTGTTGTTTCTTTGAAAAAGTTTCACAGTATGATTTCTTAGACACTATTTTGTTCTTCCAAGTGGGAGAGGCATGCTAACACTGTTTCTAATCTACCGTCTTAGAAGAAAATATAACTTGGTAGTGTATTTTGAAATCAGGTAGTATAATGCCTCCCACTTTGTAATTTTTTTTTTCTTCAGGATTGCTTTGCTTTGGGTTCTTTTGTGGTTCTATGCATATTTTGAATTTACTTTTCTATTTGTGTGAAAAATGTCATTAGAATTTTGATAGGGATATAATAGAATTATGGATCACTTTGAGTGGCATGGAAATTTTAACAAGATTATTAAAATTTATGAACACATTATATATTTTTATTTATTCATCTCATCTCTACTTTACCTAAGTTTTATAGCTTCTATTGTGCATATCTTTTACTTTGTCTTCATTCTATTGTAATTCTAAAACAAAATTCCATAGACTGCTTAATTTATAAATGAAAGAAATGTATTTATAATATTTCTGAAGGCTGGGAAGTCCAAGATCAAGGTGCATACAAGTTTGGGGTCTGGTGAAAAACGCTCTTTTCTTTCAAAATGAGGCCTTGTTGCTATTTCCTCCAGTGGAAACAAGCACTGGGTCATCAAGGTAGCTCACAGAGGAGAGAAAAGGGGGCAAACTTTCTCTAAATCCTCTTTGATAAGAAAATTAATTCATTTATGAGGGTAAATATTTCATGATTTAATTATTTTTCAAAAGGCCCCAATGATTATTATTTCATCAAGGATTAATTTTCAACCTAAATTTTGGAGGAATCACATATTCAAACTATAGCATACAACCTTTTCCCCTTAACATTCATGATCTTTTCATATATAGCATACATTCATTCCACGTGAATAGCCCCAAAATGTCTTAACCTATTTCAGAATCAACTTTAAAATCGAATCAAAGTCTGATTTCATATCATCTAAATAAAACGTGGGTGACACTGAAGGTATGATTCACCCTGAGCAAGTTCCAAGTTTCCCTTTAGCTAGGAAGCTGTATCAAATAAGGAAATTTCTTTCCAAAATACAATGGCCGGACAGGCAACAGGAAGGAATTCAGGAGTAACAAGTACGGAGCAATTTCAAAACTCAACAGGCAAATAACATTCAATCTTAAGGCATGAGAATAATCTTCTTTGACTCTATGTCCTGCTTTCTGAACTCATTGGCATAGGTAGAGGATCCAAACTCATGGCCCTTGGGGGCTGTCCACTCACGGCTTCAATACATACAACCCACAGAGCAGCCATCACAGGTTGGAGTTAGGTGCCTGAAACTCTCTCAGACTGGGGCTGTACTCTGATGGCTCTACCATTCTGGGATCTTGAGGATGACCTTTTTCCCACAGCTCCGGTAAATACTGCCTTAGAAAGGCCTCTCTGTGGTGGTCCCACTTCCACAACTACACAAGGACATTGTGGAGGTGGTGGGAATATCCTCTCATATCCCTGATACTATGGTTCCTCTGGACATTTTCATTCACTGTGGCTTTTATCTGGCTGGACCCCTAAGGCTTTCTGAGGCATTCTTTGAAGTATAGGTGGAATTAGTCAGGCTTTCAAAGCCCATGCACTTTGGATGCCAGCAGAGTTAGCACAAGATGGATGCAGCCAAGATTTATGAAGCAGCAGCCTGAGCCACACCTTGCCCACTTGAGTCTCATCCCAGTTGGCCAATGAACACTTCACTGAAATGCAAGAAGAGAAACTTGTAGCATCCTGGGCAACAAGGTCTTAGGTTAGTACCTGGGTGCCTCCCTTGAAATTGTTCTGCCCTGAAGGCTATGACACACTGCGCCTGTAGTAGTAGGGGCACTTCCACAATCTTTGAATGCCATCAGACTTATTTATTTTCTTGCGTAATAGTACTTAGACTCCTACCATATTAACCTCTTTAATAAAAAGCACAGCCTTGATTTTTTCTCCCAGACATCACTTTTTATTCTTCATAACCTAACCAAGCAGAAAATTGTTCAAATAATTCAGTTCTGTTTCCATTTAATTATAAGCCCCATCTTTAATTTCTTTATCTCTCCCCACACTTTAGTATAAGCAGTTAAGAGAAACCATTCAGTAATCTGGATGCTTTGCTTAGACATATATTTCTCCTGCCAAATAACATAGTACATTACTCTTTAATTCTGCTTTCAACAAAGCATTAGTACAGAAACACAATTCAGCTATGTTCGTTGCCACTTTGGAACAGGGATGACTTTTCCTTCAGTTTCCGATAAGATGTTCCTGATTTTCATGTAGTATCTCATTAATATAACCTTCTTCTGTTCATATTTTTACTAGCATTCTCTTCACAATTACCTAAATAATCTATACCAGCATTCTGATCAGAATTACTTAGATATGAAGCTTTCTCTGCAGCTCTCATTCTCTGAGTCTTCATTGGAATCTCCCTAATGCTCTGTTTATAGCAATACAGGATTTTCCAGCATTCACTTTAATATTGTTCCAGCCTCCACCCATTACCCAGTTCCAAAGCCACTTCCACATTTTTAGGTATTATAGCAACATCTCATTTCTTTGGTACCAGTTTCTTAGTCTGATTATGCTTCTATAGCGAAATATTTGAGACTGGGTAATTTATAAAGAACAGATATGTATTGGTTCTCAGTTCTGGAGGCTGGGAAATCCAAACTCAAGGTGCCAGCAGGTTTGGCGAATGTGAGGGCTGCTCACTCTGTTTTCAAAATGATGCTTGTTGCATCCTCCAGAGAGAAGAAATGCTGCATCTTCACATGTTGGAATATATGCAAGGGGAAAGAGGTACTCCTTTCAAACCAGAGCCTCTTATAATGAGATAAAACTCATTTATGAGGGTGAAGCCCACATGACTTAATCACATACCAAAGGCCACACCTGTTTATTCAGTTGCATTGAGTTTTAATTTTTAACATGATTTTTAGAGGGGAGCCTCATTTTTCAAACTGTAGTACACTTTGTTCTTAAAATCTGTTTCTAGTATTTCATCTTGGGAGACACTGTTTTAAATGGTGTTTTCTTAATATGTTTTCCAGATAGTATTTGGTTGTTTTATAAATTGTAGCTGATTTTAGTATGTTGATTTATATTCTAAATGTCACTGGATTTCTTTGTTAGTTTGAACAATTTATGATTAGAGTCTTTTGGATATTCTCTATATAGGATTCTGTGTGTGTGTATGCGTGCGTGCGTGCGTGTGTGTGTGTGTGTGTGTGTGTATGTGTGTGTGTGTGTGTGTGTTTTGCAGCTCCTTTTATTTTGGGAACAAGTGTTTCCAGGTACGAATCTTTGCAACCATTCCCAACATCAAAATGAGAGTAGAGTTACAAGATTCCACAGGAATGAGAGGCAGCTCCTCTGCGATGAGGGATACTGCTAAGCACTGTGGCATGTAGCATTGCCTAGACTTTCAGTTCATTCTACATAGAGTTATACAATACCTGCTGCATGGCAGGCACTGTGCTTACGACTACAACAACTCATCAAATGGAAGCAAAGAAATTACAAAAAAATAAAACTAAATGCCATTGTGCATATTTAAACGCATGTAGAAAGTGCTCTTGGAGCAGATGAGGATTTGGGATCAGTGATTAGGGCAAGATTATCAGCACTATCACCTTTGATCAGAGGTTTGATGAAAACCTGTTCTTAATGACCATTGGTGTCACAGCGTGAGAAACATAAAAAGTGGCTGCTGAAATGGCTAGTTGTTCTCCTGTTTTCCTTCTCCACTTTAACACCTACCTCTTCCTCGTCCTACTGCTCTTCCTCTTCTTTCTAAATAATATACATAGCTTTTTTTTTTTTTTTAATTGTACTTTAGGTTGTGGGTTACATGTGCAGATCATGCAGGGTTGTTGTATTGGTACTTATGTGGCAGGGTGGTTTGCTGCCTCCATCACCAAACAGGAAAAAAAATGCTCATCATCACTGGTCATTAGAGAAATGCAAATCAAAACCTCAGTGAGATACCCTCTAATGCCAGTTAGAATGTTGTTCATCAAAAAATCTGGAGACAACAGATGCTAGAGAGGATGTGGAGAAATAGGAACATTTTTACACTGTTGGTGGGAGTGCCAATTAGTTCAACCATTGCGGAAGAGTGTGGCAATTCCTCAAGGATCTAGAAATAGGAATTCCATTTGACTCGGCAATACCCTTACTGAGTATATACCCAAAGGATTATAAATCATTCTATTATAAAGACACGTGAACAGGTATGTTCATTGTGGCACTGTTAACGATAGCAAAGACCTGGAACCAACCCAAATACCCATCAATGATAGATTGGACAAAGAAAATGTGGCATATATACACTATGGAATAGTCTGCAGCCATAAAAAATAATGAGTTTGTGTCCTTTGCATGGACATGGATGAATCTGAAAACCGTCATTCTCAGCAAGCTGACACAAGAACAGAAAATCAAACACTGTATGTTCTCACTTATAGGCGGGTGTTGAACAATGAGAACATGAGGACACAGAGAGGGAAGCATCACACATTGGGGTTTGTTGAGGGTAGGGGAGGGACAGCGGGGGTGAGGAGGTTCAGGAGGGATGACATTGGAAAAATATATAAGATTTTTTATATGATAAATATACATGTATGATTTTTATAAATATAAATATATATATATATATATATATATATATAATTTGTATAGTTTATATAGTTTATATAAGATCAAAGCATCTCCAGAAACAAGTTTTCCATTTTCTTCTGATTTCGATGGCTTTTCTTTCTCTTTCTGGCCTAAATGTTCTCAGTAACACTTCCAGTATAATGTCAAATAAAAGTGAAGAGAGTGAGTGCCCTGTCTTGTTTCTGGTTCTAGAGGAAAGGCATTCAGCTTTTTACTATTGAGTTTTATGTTAACTGTGAGTTTGTCATATATGGTCTTTATTATGTTTAGGTATATTTCTCCTATACCTAAATAGTTGAGAATTTTTATCATGCAAGTATGTTAAGTTTTATGAAATACTTTTTCTTCATCTTTCGAGTTGATAGTATTTTTAAAAATTAATTTATGTAGGTATGGTAGGTAAGAAATTTAATTTATGTGGGTACATGGTAGGTGTACCTATTTGTGGAGTACATGAGATGTTTTGATAAAAACATGCAATGCGTAATAATCATATCATGAAAAATAGGGTATTCATTCTCTCAAACATGTATCCTTTCTTTGTGTTATGCATAATTTAATCACACTTTTTTATTTATTTTAAAATGTATAATAAATTATTGTTGACTGTAGTCAACCTGTTGTGGGATAAAATGTTAGATCTTATTCGTTCTATCTAACTATAATTTTGTACCCATTAAACATCCCTCACCATCCCCGTTACTCTTCCTTATCTCTTGTAACTATCCTACTCTCTATCTACATTAGTTCAGTTGTTTTAACTTTTAGCTCCCACACAGGAGTAAGAACATGCAAAGTTCGTCTTTCTGAGCCTGGCTAATTTCATTAAACATAATGACCTTCAGTTCCATTCAGGTTATTGCAAATGACAGAATCTCGTGTGTGTGTGTGTGTGTGTGTGTGTGTGTGTGTGTGTGTGTGTGTGTGTTGGATATACTCAATTGTATGTCCAGTGTATATACTCAGTTGTATATATGTACCATATTTTCTTTATCCATTCATCTGTTGATGGACACTTAGATTTCTTCCAAATCTTAGTTACTGTGAATAGTGTGACAATAAACATGAAAGTATAGACATATCTTTGATAAACTCAATTCCCTTCTTTCAGGGGTATACCTTACAGTGGGATTACTGAATCGTATTTTAGCTCTATTTTAGACTTTTAGGAACCTTTATATTTTACCCATGGTGGCTGTACTAATTTACATTTCCACCAAGAGTGTGTGAGAGTTCCCTTTTCTCCACATCCTCACCAGCATTTGCTATTGGCTGACTTTTAGATAAAAGCCATTTTAACTGGGATGAGATGGTATCTAATTGTACTTTTCATTAGCATTTCTCTGCTGGTTAATGATTTTGAATATCTTTTCATATACCTGTTTGTCACTTCTATATCTTCTTTTGAGAAATGTCTATTTATATCTATTGCTCATTTTTTAAAATAGATGTTTTATCTGTTGAGTTTTATCTATAAATTAGATGTTTTATCTATTGAGTTGTTTGAGCTCCTTATATGTTCTGGTTATTAATGTCTTTTCATATAAATAGTTAGCAAATATTTTTCCTCACTCTGTGGCTTGTCTCTTCACTGTGTGGATTGCTTTTTTATTTTTCCCTAGGTAGAACTTTTTTTAACTTGATATGATCCAATTTGTCCATTTTGCTTTCTTTGCCTGTGTTTGTGGGGTGTAACTCAAGAAATATGTGCCCTGTCCATTATCTTGAAGATTTTTCTTAACGTTATTGTAGTAGGTTCATAGTGTGAGATTTTACATTTAAGACTTTAATTCATTTTTATTTGATTTTGGTATGCGGTGAGAGATAGGCATTTCATTTCATTTTTCTGCATATGGATATCCAGTTTTCCCAACTTCTTTTATTGAAGAGACTGTCCTTTCCCCAGTATATGTACTCAGAACCTATGTCAAAAATGAGTTTATTGCTTCTCAGCCTTCTGGCTGAGATCAAATTATAAAAATGAGTTCACCATAGATATATAAAATACATAATCTGTCTCTAATGGGTTCTCTAATCTGTCTCTTTGATCTGTTTGTTTTTATGCCAGTATTATGCCGTTTTGTTTACTAGAGCCCTGTAGCATAATATGAAGTCACATCATTTGACACTTCCAGGTTTGATCTTTTTGCTCAGGATAGATTGACTATTCTGGGTTTTTTGTGTTTCCATACAAATTATAGAGTTCTTTTTTTTTTTCATTTCTGTGAAAAGTTTCATTGGTATTTTGATAAGAATTGTAATGAATACATAGATTGTTTTCTGTAGTATGAACATTTAAAAAATATTGATTCTTTCCATCCATGAATATGGAATATCTTCCCAATTTTTGTTGTTCTCTTCAGTTTCTTTCATTAGTGCTTCACAGTTTTTATTATAGTTGTCTTTAACTTGTTTAGATAATTCTTATGTATTTAATTTTATTGGTGGCTATTATAAATGGGATTGCATTTTTATTTTGTTTTCAGATTGTTCACTCTTGGCATATGGAAATACTATTGACTTTTACATGTTGATTGTGTATCCTGGGACTTTACTGAATTTTTGTATCAATTTCAATCATTTTTTTGTGGAGTCTTCAGTGTTTCTTTTTTTTTCAAATGAAAGATTGTATCATCTGCAAACAATGACCCAGTTTGGATGCCCTTTATTTATTTCTCTTCTCTGATTTCTCTACCTATAACTTTCAATACTGTGTTGAGTAACAGTGGTAAAAATGGGCATCTGTGTCATTTTACAGGCCCTGAAGGAAAGGCTTTCAATTTTTTTTCCCATTCAGTATGATACTAGCTGTATATCTGCCATTTATGACTTTTATTATGTTGAGATATGTTCCTTCTGTTCATAGTGTTTTTATTATGAAGTATAGTTCAATTTTATCAAATTTCACAGTTTTGTCCTTCATTCTATTGAGCTAATGTATCACATTGATTTGTATACATTGAAACATCTTTGCATCTCAAGGATAAACCCCATTTAGTCATGACGAATGATCTATTCAACATTTTATTGAATTCAGTTTGCTAGTATTTTGTTTTTGCATCAATATTCATCAGAAATATTGGTGTGGATTTTATTATGAGTATTAGTTTGGTTTTGGTATTAGGGTAATACTAGCCTTGTTGAATGAGTTTGGAATTATTTCCTCCTTCTCTTCTGTTTCTCAGAATAGTTTGAGTAGAATTGATATTACTTCTTTTTTTAAATGTTTGAAAGAATCCAGCAGTGAAGGCCTAGGGTCCCAGGCTTTTCTTTACTGGGATATGTTTTATTAGGTATTCAATCTTGTTACTTGCTATGAGTTTTTTCAGGTTTTGGATTTCTTCATGGTTCAATCTTGGTAGGTTGTATGTGTCTAGAAATGTGTCCATTAATTTTAGATTTTGCAATTAGTTGGCATGTAGTTTATCAGAGTAGCCACTGCTGATTTTTGGAATTTCTGTGGTGTCAGTTGTAATGTGTGTTTTTTCATCTCTGATTTTATTTATTTGAATCTTCTCTCTCTCTTTCTTATTGTCATTAATATTTTATCAGTTTTGTTTAACTTTTCAAACCACCAACTTTTATTTCACTGATGTGTTAAATTTTCATTTCAATTTTATTTATGGTCTAATCTTTATTGATTATTTTCTTCTATTAATTCTGGACTTGGTGTGCCTGATGTATAAACTTATAAACTATATTACAATAGAAGGAAAAAATATACAAAGTAATTTTATAATTGCAGATAAAAGCACTTGCATGGCATAAGTTACTAGAGTTTATGTGAGAACCTCAAAAGAGTGCTGAACTAAGAAACAAAACAGAGAGAATCTGGAAAGACACAAAAAATCATGTTTTTATTTTTCATACATGTAAAAGACTTTAACATTTTCTAAATGTGGAAGCGTTAGTCATAAACATCTCTGATTCAAATTAATGTATGTGTTGATCCATTCTAGCGGCTATAGCAAAATATCTTAGACTGGGTAATTTATAAACAACAGACTTGGTCATAGTTTTACAGACTAGAAAGTCCGAGATCAAGGTGTTAGCATATTCTATGTGCTAAGGGCCCATTCCTCATAAATGGTGAATTATTACTGGGTCCTCACCTAGTAGAAGGGGGAAAAAGACTTCCTCAAGCCTCTTGTATAAGGCCTAATAAGCTTTCAGCCTTATACTAATTCAATCCATGAGGATATAGTCTCATTCATGAAGGTGCCACCCTCATGACATCATCACCTATTAAAGGCCTCACCTCTTAATATTATCACATTGGGGACTCATGTGCCACATAGAAATTTTGGAAGGACATCAACATTCAGATCATAGCATTCATCACTGACCCCCAAAATTATGTCTTTCTCATACGTAAAATACAGTAATTCCATTTCTGTAACCCCCAAAGTCTTAACTTAGTCAAGCCTCAAAGTCTTATCTAAATATCACCTAAATCAGATTTGGGTGAAACTCAAAGTAGGATTCATCCTAAGGTAAACTGCTCTCCAGCTGTGAATCTGTGACATCAAACAAGTTGTGTACATCCAAATTACAATGATAGGGCAGTCATAAGATAGCTATTTTCACACTAAAAGAGAAAAGTTAAATAGAATAAAGGATAACAGGTCTCAACCAGATACAAAACCCAGCAGAGGAAATATTCAATCTTAAAGTTCCACAATATTCTTTTTTAACTGGAAATGCCACCTGCTGGACACACTGGGGTAGAGATTGGATCCCCAAACCTCCAGGTGAACTTACTCCCAAGGCTTTGCTAGTCACAGCCCATATGGCAGCTGTCATTGGTTGAAGTGGCTTGCCTGCAGCTGTGGCAGGCTGGAGTTTGTTGCCAAAGGCTCTATGGGTCTCGGGTCACTGAAGCATCCTTGGTCCCACAGCACTACTAACCTTTGCCTTGCCCAGTGCTCTCTGCAGTATTGTTAAATTAATATGTATCTTTTTTATTTCTGAATATTTCCATATCCCATGTCAGAATCACTTGGAAGGTTTGTTAAATACTGATTGATAGAACTCATCTCTAGAGTTTCTGATTTAATGAGTCTTAAGTAGGGCTTGAGAATTTTTATTTCTAATAACTTCCCAGATGCAACTGATGCTTTCAGTGAAGAGAGCACACTTTGAAAACTATTGCTTTAATCATATTGTTATGAGTTGATAATGGTTGAAATGATGATTTAATGCTGTAGGAGATTGCTGAAGTAGAGGAATCACGATCACTATCTATAAACATATATCAGTAATGACAAACCATACTTTTTGTTTTAAGAAAAGTGATGATGTGTTTTTCTTATTCTGCATCAGAAAAAAAGTGCACATTCATAATTCTCTCATAATTTTGAAGTACTATTCTGTAAGGAGAAATCTAGGAAAAGAAAACATAGGGAATTATTATGACATCCTGAATACATTTGATACTATATTTTGCATATCTGTTAAAATCTAAAGAATATAAAGGATACTAGATAAACATTTCACCCTTGATGACATTTATCTATAAATAATATACTTTATTACATAATTTCGATCAAAAAATCATTGAAATTACATAGCTAGAAGGTTGCTTTCCTTCCTTTGTGCTTAGCTGCAAATTTAATCAGCTTCACTCTTTTTTTCTGAAAAGTTTTTCTGCTTAAGTGCTAGTAATTAAACTGTCAGTGAAAAGAACCGTTAGAATGCATAAAAAACGTAGCATATGTGCAAATTCTGCCATGCCAAGCACAGGAAAGCTGTGATATAAGTAGCAATTATAGAACAAAATATATTGCTTCAAGGAGAATTAATTTTAGCTAGTACCTGAAATCCTTTTCCAACTATTTATTTCAACTCTGGTGTTAATATACATCTGTTTTATTTGTTTGGGGATGATTCTCTGAGTGCAAATATCTGTTAAATCCACATGTCTTTTGTATTATGAATGTCAAATCATTCTACTTCTGAATATGGGATTCTGCAGAAAACACTTTAGATGATTTGGCGGAAGATTAAAGATGCCCAGTTCATTGTTTCACACATATAATGAATGTTTTCTAAAAAAATTCTCTTGGCCCATTTGTGATTTGTAAACACTATAATTATGCTGTAAATTTATATATTTGTGTTTGTATACACACACACACATATGTATTTATACACAGAGAGAGACAGAAAGAGAAAGAAACATGGAAGCATGTAATTCCAATCCAATTTAAGGAAAATATAAAACAAAAAGGACATCAAATGTTTATCTTGAACTTTATTAATTTACAACATGAAACAGTTCTTGCTGGTCTGCTGTGATTATCTTGATTTCTGAAGGACAAGCTTAGTTTAAATTGCAGATCCAGGAGTTTCTCCCAGGGATTTGAATTGAAAATAAGCCCACCTAACCACTGTACAAGTAGCTTGTAATTTTTCAATTTGCAGGAGCAAATTTGAAGGTCTGTATGGTTACAGAGAATCAAATTTGCCCAGATAAATCAGAATATTGTTTTATACAAAATAATATTTAATGTGTGTCTTGAGTGATGAGAGCTATATGAGAAACAGTAGTCAGAATCTATAAAGGAATGGATGTATTGAGGTAAAGACGAAACAAAAGTAGTTTGATGTGAAACAGCTGAAAGAAAGGAAAGGGTTTTGGGAGATGATGTTGGGATTTTGATAGGAGTAAATTTAGAATAGTGTTTGTATGCAAAGAAAAAAGCTTAAATGATGGTATAATAAACAGGTGCACAGTTTAGAAATGTAACAAGAAAAAATACAGTGACACGAAAAGAAAACATTGCATTAAGAGTCAAGAGTTGTAAGTTCTCACGTAGTATCTCTGTTAAACTGCACGAGACATAGACAAGACACTTATCTCAATTTTAGTGTTCCCATCTGTAAAAGAAAGCTATTGAGCTATATGTTCTTTTCAGATCCATATCTACAGAATCAAAAACATTTTTATTGTGGCAAAAATCACGGATAAGTATATTTTTCCCGTTACATTTGGATGTGTATGAAGCTTCACTGAAATTTGGGTAATGGAAAATTTCATACACAGGCACACATGCACACACACACACATATAAAGTGCAGCAGAGTGGCTAAATGTCCTTATACTTTATATGTATATATATCATTAATAACTTTAAATAATATTTGTATTTGTTAAAGTCATTAGTGGTGGGAAAATTGTATAAACCAATGTAATATAGAGATGACAGGAGGGGTTCTTTATGCATTTTCTCCATGGCTCAATCATAATTATCGAAGGATTTTGAGCAGAGTTGTGATGATTTGACACATAAAAACACATTTTTGCTACAGACCAATGTCAGACCAATGTAGGTCCTTCAAAACTACTGTGCCTTGGCCGGGTGCAGTGGCTCACACCTGTAATTCCAGCACTTTGGGAGGCTGAGATGGGTGGATCACTTGAAGCCAGAAATTTGAGGCCAGCTTGGCCAAGATGGCAAAACCCTGTCTCTACTAAAAATACACAAATTAGACAGGCCTTGTGGTATGCTCTTGTGATCCCAGCTACCTGGGAGCCTGAGCCAGGAGAACTGCTTGAACCTGGGAGGCAGAGGTTGCACTGAGCAGAGATCATGCCACTGCACTCT